>NC_025873.1:153110-209850 GCF_000755165.1 Leishmania panamensis | reverse complement strand
GGGTTTGCAGGTAGCGTACGTCCTCAAGTACGGCAGTGTGCAAATATTTCAGCGAAAAGTGGAGGTTTTTTTTTGTATCCTCAACTAACTTCCTCCCGGCCACAACCACAGCGACCATCACAGCCAAACATCAGCCCCGCAGACGGGTTTTTAGTGTAGCATCGAAGACACATCTTCTGATCCCCCCCCTCCCCCAGCTCTCGCCTCTCGCGCAGGACGGCGCAACGTCCACCTTCACGGCGAAGACCGGCGAAACGAAAGGGGTGCACTCGGCAGGGTTTCGATGGCAGCGAGTCGCGCGCCTTTCAGTACTGATTGAAGAAGTAAAACGCAGCAACAGAAAGAGAAGGTAGTAGATGACGATGTGGGGAATACTACGACATGAAACAAATCCGTCCACATGGGGCGAATTCCCTCAAGCCCATCTAGCAGCACAGTGGATCTCTATGTTGTTGTTGTTGCTGTATTCCACATCGAAGACACGTACCGATGCCCAGAGAGAGAGAGAGAGAGCATCGTCTACATCTCTTACGAGTCCTTACGTAGAGGTAGTTCACACAGCACAACGCGCTGTTACGTCCGCGTCGCCGTATACCCTGTGGCTCTCGACAAATTGATAAAATAAATAAAGAGAAGCGACTACGCACCAAACGAATCGACCGAGTCGAGCTGTCCACGAGGTACCGACCTGTGTATTTCTCGCTGCTTTTCCTCAGCTTCACTCTTCGCGATCGTGACGCAGTACGCCCCCCCCGCACCGAAGTCCCCACACATGCACCTGCACGTCCTCCTCCCTTCCCTCACTCTCATTTTCTTTCCTGCTTCGCCTCCTCCCCCTCCAACAGCGATTGCCCGCATTCCCTCCTCACCTCTGGCGCACGCCCACACACATCTGCACGTGCATACGGACTAACAAACTCACTCATGGGCCAGTACGGTCAAGGTGATTCCTTCAAGCCGACTAAAAAATAAAGAGGGGGGAGAAGAGCTGCTAGGGCAGAAAGCAGCTGCAGGGGAAAGGGCAGGGTGGATCAGTGCGAGCGGAGAACGGAGGAACTGCGTAGAGGGGGAAAAAAAGGGGGAGAGTAGAGAAGAGTAACCGATACAGCAACACGTAAAAACATCAACGCAAGAGAGGACACATTCAAGGGACATCCACACGTGCACATGCAAAGCTTCCGGGCGAAAGAGGCGCCTGCGTAGCGCAGCGGAGAGGGATTCACATAAGTACGCCTGTCCTTCTGGATATCAGCACATCAGTGCAGAGGCACGACGCGTAACACAAACGACATCCAAACATGCCACGAGAAATGAAGGGTTAACGTCGGTGTGCGGAACAACTCTCGCAAGCCCCGGAACACGTGGCGTACGAGACACGACCCAAAAAGAAAGTGGGGTGCGGGCTCTGAGGGCTACGGTCAGCTGCCTCTTCCTCCCTCTCCCCTCGCCCAACGTGTCTTGCTCGTGTCCCGCAGTAACGCTAACTTCGCGCCTTGGACCTCTTGAAATCCTTAACAACTGCAAGAGAACGGTCCACTAAGCGAGAGAAAACCGGCACCCGGCGTGCCCGCACCGTTCTTACGCAATAGCGGTAAGGTTGCTTCGCGCTGCGGCTGCGGCTGACGTGCGGTGGAGGCTCCTCGAAGACGACGCGGGTTGCTGCCACCAGCGGCCGTAGCGGGCCCCCGCGGCAGCACCGGGAAGCGGGTCGGCCGCAGCGGTCTGGCCCCAGCAGGAGGCGGCACAAACTTCACCATTACCCGCTTTGGGGTGAAGATGCTCACGGTGCATGGGTTGTCGCCAGTAACCGGTTGATTAGGCGATGTGAGAAGCAGCGAGTAGTAGCCCGGCTTATCCGCCCTGAACACAAGCGAGTGCTCGCGTGCGTTTGTCGCATCACCGGAGGACGTCAGCTTCATCGCCTGGTCGTTGAACGCCACCATCACCACGTCGTCTTCGGCGATAGCATCGCCCTTCATCGCAGCCAGTCGGTTTGTCATCTTTTCCTGGCGCAGCAGCACGTGCACGTCACACGCGCTGCTGACCGTAAAGTCCACTCGCCGACCCTCTGCGCCGGGTGTCAACGTCACAGCGACGCTCTTCGGCTCCCGCGAGAGTCCGCAGTAGTGAAGCGGGGTGAGAGAGACCTTCGCGAATCCGGGGTATACTGACAAGAAAAAGGAGCCGTGCTCGCCCGCCTTGCTCGTGTAAGGAATGAGGAAACACGTGCTGTTCGCGGGGATCTCCATCACGCTACACACCTCACGCGAATCGAGCATGACGCCCCTCTGCAGGAAACAAGCCGTGCTGTTGGTAATCAAAGGCGTGAGCGGGGCTGAGGAGGATGTGGGCTCCATGAGGACAATGCCCGACTGTGGGTAGTGGCTGCACCCTTCGGGATCAACGAACTCCGGCGTCGCGTGGCGGAGCTCTGATAACACGGTCGCTGGGCGAGAGCTACTGTTCTGAAGAACGAACATCGGGTTGTTGCGGAAACTCGTAAACTTGGAGTTACCGCCGCTTGTGCGACTGTCCCACGTGCCCGTCACCGTAAGTCGATCACCGCAGTTGATGTGACACGTCTGCATGCTCGAGAAGTTGCGCAGGAACGTGGGCAGAGGAAGGTAGAGTATGTCGTCCCTCTCTGGGTCGTACTGGCACACACGCTGCAGCATCAAGCTCCAGTTGGCATCCCTGTGGCAAAGTGGACCAGTGTAGAACGGTTCATCATTTCGGTACGAGTTCTCTAGCTTGATGACAACGTCCGACGGGCTCGTCGAGCCCTCCACCGTAACGACCACACCGATAAGCGCGTAGCTGCACAGGGGGTGGATGCCGTCCGGCACCTCAGCATTCGAGGAGCACACTACGACATCACCGCGTGCCATATCCTCTGCCACGCCTAGCCAGAAGTCTACGGACGTGTACTTGCCAAGGCTGGCGGCCTCCGCCAGCTTCATGTCGAAGGGCGTGTGTGTCACAGGACGACCCGTCAAATCGCGCAGCGTCTCGAGCGAGGTGCAGTTGTTGAGCCGCTCGTAGCCGCCGACAAACTTTGCGTACGCCTTTTCCAGCAGCAGCGGCCACCACAGGTGGCATGGCGACTGCACGAACTTTGGTTCATGCGCTTGCGTGCACGGCACTCGGTCGTCTACGTCAACGTAAACGGGGTTACTATGGGGATCAAAGAAGATGAACGTGTAGGGCGCGTTGACTGGGGTCTCCTCCGTGGCGATAACACGCTGCAGCAGCACTGGGTGTCGCGACAGAGCGGCTATGAACGGGACAAGATAGCCGACGTCCTGTGGTGCGGAGAAGACGTCGTCCGGCGCCGGGTTTGTCGGAATAAAGGCGCCGTAGCGGCCCTCCGGGTACAGGTCGCACACCCTCACCCACTGCTCCGCCACGTGCTCATTGGCCTCGTGAAATTCCGGGTCCTGCCACCCGCGAAGTTCCATCGCCAGCTCGTGCACACGGCGGTTAAGCAGATCCTCCAGCTCCAGTACCTGGGGCGGGTTCTCGCCGCTGCTCTTCAGACGTCGCCGCTCCAGCTCCATGCCATGGAAGGTTGGGTCCGTGTCCAGCGGCAGCCGGTCAAGTGGAATGCCTTCCGGCTCCTGGTTGAGGTACGCGCGCTCCTTCTGGATGAACTCCGCAGCGAGCTCCATGGCGCGCTTGTTCAGCTCCTTCTCCATTAGCACCAGGTCCGTCTGACAATTCTTCTTTGCACGGAAGCGTGCCAATTCTGCTTCGTGAAAGATGCAATCCGTGTGTAGCGGGAGATCCGCCAGCGGCACCCCGCACGGCTCCGGGTGCAGGTAGCCGCGGTCGTTGCTCAGTAGCTGATCCGCCAGCTCATGTGCGCGGGCATTCATACCAGCTTCCAGCACTGACATGTCCACCGCACCACTTTTCGAGTCGGACTTGCGAAGCTGCCGCCGCGTCCGCTCGATTTCGCGCATTCGCTGGTCCGTGTTGAGCGGCAGCTCGTGCAGTGGAATGCCGAGCGGGGCTCGGTCCATGAACGACCGCTCCTCGTCGAGCTGCCTCTGCGCGAGCTTCTCGGCACGATCGTTCAGCTTTTCTTCAATTGCCTTTACGGAAGCGACACTGCGGCCTGCCTCTTTGAGTGCACGGCGCTGCTCCTCCATCTTGCGGAAGTACTCATCTTCATTTAAAGGCACATCTGCGATCGGCACCCCGCACGGATCCGGGTGAAGGAAGGCGCGTCCTTTGAGCACCAGGTCCTTGGCGAGCGCGTGCACGCGCTCGTTCATCTTCCGCTCCGTGTCGGCAATCTCGCCACAGTTCTTCTCGGGGCGCTTGCGCAGCTTGCGGCAATGCAGCTCCTTTTCATGGAACTCGCGATCTGTGTTGAGGGGCAAGTAGCGCAGCGGAACCCCCTCTGGGTTCTGATCCAGAAACCCCCGCTCCTTGTCGACAAAATTCACCGCGATCTGCCCAACACGATCTGCCATCTGCTCCTCGCAGGTGCGGATAGCTGCATGGTTACGCTTGGGGTGCATCCGTAGGACGCGGCGCTTACGCTCGACAGGATTAAGGACGTCATCATAATTAAGTGGCAGTTCTTCTAGCGGCACGCTGAGCGGCTCCGGATCGAGAAACGCGCGCTCCTTCCGAAGCAGATCCTTGGCAATCACGTGCGCCCTGTGCTCCAGATCCGCCTCTTTTGCCGCTAGCATTGCGGTGTTGACGAGCGGGTCGCGTTTTAGCCGCAGTCGCTCATTCTCCATTGTGCGAAACAGCGGGTCGGCGTTCAGGGGCAAATCAGCTAGCGGCACACCCTCTGGCTCGCGCGACAGAAAGGCGCGCTCCATCTCTAGGAACTCCTTGGCCATCTCGTGTGAGCGAGCGTTCATCTTCTCCTCAACGGCCCTGACCTCAGCTTCACCCACGCCTCCCTTCAGTATTTTCTTGCGACGGCGCCGCTCTCGCGCCAGATCGCTGAACTCCATGTCCGAGTCCAGCGGAAGCACCTCCAGCGACACACCTTCCGGTTTGGGGTCGAGGAAGGCGCGGTCGGCTGCCAGAGTAGCCCGCGCCAGTTCCCTCGCCCTGCCGTCCATGCGTACCTCCATCTCCGCCACTGTGGCTGCGTTAGGGACGACACTGCGGTTCGTGCGGTAGCGCGCAATTTCCGCTTCCTTGAACTCTGGGTCTTCGTCGAGACCGAGCTCCACCAGCGGGATGCCCTCTGGCTCCTGTTTCATAAAGCCGCGGGTCTTCGCGAAGGTGGCCCGCGCCAGGGTGTGGGAGCGCTGGTTCATTTCCTCGGCCAGCTCGCGCAGCACACTCCCGTTCTGCTTCGCCGTCCGCGGGTCCCTGCGGCGCCGGCGGTACTCCTGCTCCAGCTGCTGAAACGCTTGGTCGTCATCGAGCGGGACATCGATCAAGTACATGCCCTCTGGCTCAGGGTCCAGGAAGGCGCGCTCGTTGTTGATCACGTCGTCGGCAATCTCGCAGGCGCGGCGGTCCATCTCATCCTCGATGGCAGTCATCTCCGTCGCCTCGACGCGCCCCTTTCCACGCAGCCGGCGACGCTTCTTCGCCAGCTCGCGAAACGCAGAGTCAGCATGCAGGTTTAGTTCTACCTTCGGGATCCCACGGTAGAACGCCTTGATGGGCTCCAAATCCAGCGCAATGACCTCCTTCGCTAGCTCCTGCGCGTGACAGCGTAGCTCCTCCTCGTCAGCCGCCACCTCTTTCCTCATGTTCGATGAACGCTTGTGAACACGCCGCTGCCGCTCCAACTTGTTGAACTTGCTGTCCGTGGCCAGTAGCAGCTCCTCCACCGGTATGCCATACACCTCTTCCGGCAAGTAGTAGCGATCACTCACAATGATTTGATGCGCCAACTCGTGGGCGCGTGTGTTCAGCTTCTTTTCCAGCTCTGCCACTGTGGGCTTTCGACCAGTCACGTCATCAGCCAGCAGGATTGCTCGCTCCACCTCCATTCCATGGTAAATGTGGTCAGTGTCGAGGGGGATGTCGCACAGGTCCACACCTTCAGGTTGCAAGTCGAGATACTTGCCACGATCACCCTTCAGCTGTGCCTCGCTCACCTCATCAGCCCGCTGCTGCAGCTCGCGGCGCAGGTTGGCGACAGTGTTAAGGGAGTGAGGGCCATCTGGTTGCTGCTGGTGCTTCCGAAGTTCCTTCTCCTTCGCCACAAAGACCTTGTCCGCGTCGAGGGCCAGCAGCTCCTTCGGAATATCGGACGACTGGCTACGCAGAAAGTCGCGTCCTTTCGTCTTCACCTTGGCAGCGAGTTCGTGGGCGCGGTCGTTTAGCCGCTCCTCCATCGCGCGCACTTGCGCTGACGACAGTGACGCGCCTTTCGCTAGCAAGCAAAGACGGTCTCTCTCGAGCGCGCAGAAATAAGTGTCTTTGTCGAGTGGCACATAGTCAAGCGCTACGCCTTCCGGCTCCTGATCCAGGAAGTCGCGGCTCTGCTTGAGGTACGCCCTAGCCAGCACGTGCGCACGGTCGTTCATCTGTCCCTCCACCTCGGTGATCGCCTTCAGGTTCGGCTTATCCGCAGCCTTCAGCATCCGCAACTCCTTTTCCACCGCCACAAACTGCGCGTCTTTCTCTAGTGGCAGTAACGCCAATGGCACCTTTTCCGGCTCCTGATTCAGCCGAGCGCGATCCGCCGCAATGCGCTCCCTGGCGAGCTCGTGCGCGCGGGCATTGAGTGTTGCTTGCGCTTCATGCACCTTCGCCACGTTTCCAAGTGGCTCCATCTTTGCCCGCCGCAGCGTCACCACCACCGCCGCAAAGGCGGCATCGCTGTGAGGCCGCAGGCACTTGAGTGGGTAGCCCTCCGGCTCCCGATCCAGCCCTTTCAGGTCCTCCTCCAGCTGCTGCTTTGCCAGGCCTGCTGCGTGGTCATTTAGATACCCCTCCAAGTCCTTAATGCGCGCTGCATTCCCCTGCAGGTCACGCACCTTCAGCTTCGCCCGCTCCACCTCCATGGAATGGAATTTGCTGTCCGTATCGAGCAGCAGCTCCTCGATTGGCACACCTTCTGGACTTGGGTTGAGGTAATCACGATCCATCACGAGTATCGCACTCATCAGCTCGTGCGCGCGTTTGGTCAGTTGGTCCTCGAGGTCGTCGATGACGGAGGCATTTTTGACAGGATCGCGCACCTTCAGCTTTGCCCGCTCCACCTCCATCTCATGGAAGACCATGTCGGTGTCAAGCGGAAGACACGGAAGTAGCGCACCCTCCAGCTCTCGATTGAGGTAGCCGCGGTCTCCACGGAGCAGCTTGTCGGCCACCTCTAGTGCACACTCATTCATAGAGTTGAGCAGCGTGGCGGTCACCTCTCCGCTGCGACCCTTGGGAAGCTGCTCCTTCTCCGCAATCAGAGCACTAAATTTCGGGTCTTCGTGCAGTTTCAGGAGCTCCACGGGGATACCACGCGGGGTCTGCGCCAGCGACTTCAGGTCTTCCATCTTCACAGCCTTGGCCAGCTCCGCAGCACGGCTGTTCAGCTGATCCTCCATGTCGGCTATTCGGTGCTGGTTCTTCCTGGGCTCCTTTAGCTTCAGCATTGCCCGCTCTATCTCAAGAGCATGAAAGGTGGCATCCGTGCCAAGCGGCAGGCGGCTAAGTGGCACATTCTCCGGCTTCGGATGCAAGTAGCGGCGGTCCCCCTTCGTGACGCGGTCCGCCATCGCGTAGCTTCGGTTGTTCAGGCGATCCTGCACTTCCTTGACTGCCTTGCGTTGATCGCCGTGTGATGCCTTCAGTCGCCGCAGCTCATCTACCAGCTGCTCGAACTGGGCATCCTGGTGAGGCTGCAGCAGCGTCAGCGGCAGGTCGTGTGGGTGTTGATCCAGGCCGCGCAGATCCTCCTCTTTCTGCACGAGCGCTAGCTCGCGTGCGCGAGCGTTAAGCTGGTCCTCCAGGTCATTCGCCTGGGTGTTGGTGTTACGATACTTGGCTGCAGCCCGGGTGGTCTCCAGTCTCCGAAAGGCTGGATCGCTGTCGAGGGGAAGAATGTCCAGCGCTACCCCTTCTGGGAACAGGTCAAGATAGCCCCGGTCCTTGCGCAGCAGCTGCTTCGCCACTTCGTGCGCCCGCGCCTTTAGTAGCGCCTCAAGCGCAGAGAAGTCCTTCGCATTAACGGTGCGCCCCGCTTGCTGCATCGAGTGCAGTTGCAGTCGCTTGTTCTCGAGCGCCTTGAACTCATCGTCTGCCGTGAGCTTTAGCAGGTGCAGCGGCACGCCTTCTGGCTCTGCACCCATGTACGTGGAGCGATCCTTCGCCAAGAACGCCTCTGCGAGCTCGTAGTTACACTCGTTTGCTGCAGCGCGAAGCTGCTTCAGCTTTGTCGCGTTCCTGGCAGGATCCTTCTCGAGACGGCGCAGCTCCGGCAGCAACTCCGCAAATGTGCTATCTGCGTGGGGCTTCAGTAGCGAGAGTGGCACACCCAGTGGGGTCTGCTCCAGCCCCTCCACATCGCACTGCAGCTGCGCCGCTGCCAGCTCCTCTGCTCGCGCATTCAGCTGCTGCTCCAATAGTGCGATCGCCTTGCTGTTAGGATGGGGTTGCCGTTTTGCCACCACGCGTGCCACCTCCGCCTCGTGGAAGGCCGGATCCTCGTCGAGTGGAAGCACAGTCAGCGACACGCCGAGTGGGTTCGGCCTCAAATACTCACGGTCGCCGTTCAGGGCCAAGATCGCCAGTTCGTGAGCCCGCTCATTCATCTGCTGCTGTTGCCACCGTATATTATCCTTGTTGTGCAGCGGATCAGTCTTGAGCACCCGAACGTCCTTGATGAAGCCCATCATTTTGGCATCCTCGTGAGGATGCAGAAAGGCAAGAGGAATGCCGCGCGGGGCGACGTCGACGCCTACAAGGTCCTCCTCCTTCTGTAGTAGCGCCAGCTTGTGCGCCTGTGCGTTTAGCTGGCTCTCGAGCTGTGTGATGGCACCAGCGTGCTTGACGGGGTCCTGCAGACGCAGGGTTGCCCGTTGCGCCTCCTTGTCATGAAACACGTCGTCGGTGCGCAGCGGCAGTAGCTCAAGCGGCACACCTTCAGGGTGGGCGTCTAGGTACTTGTCGCGCCCCTCCTCCAGCGCTGCAGCAGCGAGGACGCGCACACACTCGTTCATCTTTGCCTGTAGCCCCGCAACCTTATTCTTTAGCTGTGCAGCGCGCTTGCACCGTCGCAGCTCTGGAATTAACCGCGCTACTTCCGCGTTTTGACGCGGCCTCAGCAGGCCCAGCGGAATGCCTAGTGGAGCCTTGTCTACGCCGTCAAAGTCGCTGTTCAGCACACTGCGGGCGAGCACGGCGGCGCGCTTGTTCATCTCATCCTCTAACGTAACGACAGCCTTCCGGTTTTCCATCGCGTCCTTCTCTTTGAGTTGCTGTCGTTCCTGGCACATGTTGTTGAAGAGTGTGTCGGTGCTGAGCGGGAGGTCTGCTAGCAGTACCCCTTCTGGGCTGGGGTTCATGAAGTAGAGCTCACCGTCCTTCCGCTCCCGGGCCAATTCGCTCAGTCGATCATCCATGATCTGCTCAAGATCCTCCTTAAAGGTGACGGTCGGCACGCGTATGCGAAAGCGCCGCTTCTCGGCAGTCTCACTGAAGATGCGATCAGAGTGTGGGTTCAGATCTTTCGTGAGGATGCCATGGTAGCTAGGCGGAAAGCCAGCAAGGTCTTCCTTCATCACCAGCTCTGCCAGCTGATAGGCACGGTCGTTCAGTGTGCTCTCCGTATTGCGCACAGCAGCGGCATTGTGGATCGGGTCGGTAAGCTTCAGCACGACCCGCTCCACCTCCAAGGCGTGAAACATCTCATCCTTCTCCAGGGGAAGGTCTTCCAGCGGTATGTTGCGCGGTCGTGGGTCGATGTAGTTGGCCCGATCACCAACGAGCAGCTTCCTCGCCACTTCGAAGGCGCGGTCATTGAGCGCTGCCTCCTTCTGGCGAAGGACACCAGCGTTGTGCCCAGGGTTCTTGCGAAGTTGGCGCAGGTCTTCGATGAGCGTGGCACCTTCAGCGTCGCTATGCAGACGCAGTAGCTCTTTCGCAATCTCCAGCGGAGCATCCTCGACGGAGGCGAGATCGGCAACGCACTGGCGTTTTGCCAGCTCCTCTGCTCGTTGATTCAGAGCGCTCTCGAGGCTACTGATCATGGCGGACTGGCCACGTGGATCCGTCAGCTTCAGCCTCGCCCGTTCCATCTCCATTGAGCGGAACTTGTCATCCGTCTCGAGCGGCAGCTCCTGCAGAGGCACGCCCTCCGGATTCGGATCGAGGTAGCCGCGATCCATCACCTTATCAGCCAGCGCAGCCGCCCGCGCATTCATTTCTTCCAGATGGCGCACCATCTCCTGATCGTCGCGAGGAGGGTTCTTTTTCATCACCCGCATCTGCTTCACCAACTCTGAAAAGAGCGGATCCTCGTGTGGCCTCAGCAACTTGAGGGAAATGCCACGTGGGGTAGGATCGAGGCCACAAAGTTCCTCATCTTTCTGTACTTGTGCCAGCTCGTGAGCGCGGTCGTTGAGCTTTTCTTCCAGTTCTCTGATCCTGCCAGCATTGCGCTTCGGATCAGCCGCCTTCATGGCAGCCCGCTCTACCTCCATCGCGTGAAATACCTTGTCCGTATCGAAAGGGAGCACCTCCAGCGGGACACCTTCAGGGTCCTGGTCCAGATAGCGGCGATCGCCCTCCAGTATGCCCTTCGCCAGCTCATGCGCGCGACAGTTCATGGCGCTCACAACTTGTGCGAGCTGCGGTGATGGCGTCTTCGACGCGGGCTGCTCTACCTCCAGTGCTCGCCGCTTCTCCACAAGCGCGGCGAAGGCAGCGTCGGCGTGCGGATCAATCACCCTTAGAGGCACACCCTCCGGCTCCGCGTCGAGGCCGACCATATCCTGCATCCGGCGCAGCTCCGCGAGCTCCATCGCGCGCAGATTCAGCTGCCCCTCAAGCTCCGTAATTTTGTCCGCGTTTCGGCGCGCGTTCTCGGCCTTTAGGAGCGCGCGTCGCACCTCTCCAGCGTGAAAAGCCTCGTCAGAGTTGAGAGGCAGCAATGAGAGCGACACGTTCTTGGGCCTATCGTGAAGGTAGCCGCGGTCCTTCTCCAGCAGATCATGTGCCATGGTCTGGCATCGCTCCTCCATAGCCGCCTTGATTGATGCTACGGTGGGGTCTGCCTTGTTCGTTGTGTGCAGTTGGCGCAGCGCCGCAACGGCTTGTTTGAAGCTCGGGTCTTCATACGGGCGCAGCACCTCCAGCGGGACGTCAAATGGCTCAGGAGTCAGACCATCCAGCTCCTGCGCAATGTGGTCCATGGCCAGCTCATGGGCCCTCTCGTTCAACCTATCTTCCAGCTCCTTCACTGCGGCAGCGTTTCGAATAGGGTCAAGGGACTTCAGGTTCGCACGCTGGGCTTCCAGCTCTTGGAAAGCCGCGTCCATATCGAGCGGTAGCAGCACCAGTGGGACGCCTTCCGGATCCGCGTCGAGGAAGGCGCGGTCGTCGGCAACGCGGCTCTTCGCCAGAGCAAGGCAGCGCCCATTCATATCAGCCTGAAGACCACAAATCTTATCAGCGTTCGCGACAGGGCTCTCAAGTTTTAGGGCCCGGTGAAGATCAACCATGCGAGCAAAGGTGCCGTCAGAGTGAGGCTGAAGCACAGCAAGCGGAATGCCGTGCGGCGCCGGATCAATTCCGCGCAGGTCTTCCTCCTTCTGGAGTCGCGCCAGATCATGCGCCCGCTCGTTCAGCTTTTCCTCCAACGCCTTTGCCTTGGAGGCGGCTGCGCTAGTGTTCTGCGCCTTTAGCCTTGCACGCTCAACCTCCATCGAATGGAATGCGGCGTCCTCGTCTAGTGGCAGCACGCTCAGCGGCACTCCTTCCGGATCGCTGTCGAGGAAGCTTCGGTCGCCCTGCACCCGGCTGCGCGCAATGGTGTACGCCATCTTTCTAAGCTCGGCGTTGCAGGAACGCACCGGGTCACTGTCAACGCCGTGCGTCTTGACGAGATGCCGACGCTCCTCTTCCTTACCGATAAACTCTGGTTGACTGGCCAGCTGCAGCGTCTCCAACGGGATGCCCTCCGGCTCCGCGTCGCAGTAAGTCAGGCGTGACTCATTGGCCAGGATACACGCGCGTCGGTTGAGCTCCGCTATGAGTGCCGCTAGCTTCGTCACATCGCTACTGCGTTGGTGCCGACTCGGAACAGCAGCAGCGATGTGACGAATGAGACGTGCTTCTCTCTCCAGGTCCAAGAAAACGTCGTCAGAGTTGAGCGGCAGTGCCTCCAGCGGTACGCCTTCTGGAACCTGCCACAGCGCGGCGCGCTCTGCCTTATGCATCGCCTCAGCCAGCGTTGTAGCGCGAGCGTTGAGGTCACTCTTCAGGGCAGTTGCAGCTTTGTCATCGCCCGCCGCCTCAGCGTCGCGGCACCTCTCTTCCGTCTCGCTGAACACTGCGTCCGTGTCTAGCGGCAAGTCCTTGAGAGAAATTCCAAGCACTGTTTGCGCGAGTTGATTGCGAAGTAGTGGTTTCACACCATTGGCCATCTCATGCACACGCTCGTTCATCATCCTCTCGATCGCCTTTACCTCCTCTGTCGAAAAGTCTGCGCCTGCCTCACGAAAAGAGGTTCGAAGCTGCGCCCGCTGCTCTTCCAGTTGCTGGAACCTGCGATCAGAGTCAATCGGCACCTGCCGAAGCGGAACTCCTTCTGGACGACTGTCCAAGAAGGTACGGTCATTCCTCAGCACACTCATAGCGAGAGCGTCGGCACGGGAGCGCAGTGCTTCCTCTATAGCGGGCACCGTCGCGGCCGACTGCTTCGGGTCCTGCAGGGCCATGGCACGTTTTCGCTCTAGCTCGCGAAACGCGTCATCGTCGTCCAGGGGAAGATCGTGCAGGGCAACACCCCGCACAACTGCGGAGACGAAGGAAACACGATCCTTGCGGTTAGCCTCCAAAGCCAGCTGCTGTGCTCGTGCCGCCATTTCCTCCATCAAGACACGTAGTGCTGCCGCATCTGAACTTTCCACCTTGGCCTCTGCACGATGCTTCGCCTCAGCAGAAAGAAAAATTGTGTCGGTATTAAGTGGTAGAGAACGCAGCGCGCGCCCCTCCGGATTGGAGTCCATGAGAGCCTTCCTCTCTTCCCAGCAGAGCTGCTCGGCTAACTCGCGCGCGCGGCAGTTTAGCGCACCGATCAAATCTTGCACTGTGGCCGCATCCGGCTTTGGCTTCTGCACTTCCACGAGTGCCTCAATCTCCAGCGTCTTGAAAGATTCGTCCTCGTCAAGGGGTAGGTAAGACAATTGGACATGCACCGGCGCCACATCAAGTCGAGATCGAATTCCCTCAATACTCGCATCCACCAGCTCCTCCGCACGAGCCTTAAGCAAGGCGACCTGCTTCACCAAAGCAGTGTCTAAGGCACAGAGAGTCAGCTCCGCAATGATTTCTGAACTCCTTTCATCTGCCAACAGTGGTATCACCTCGCGCGGTATTCCACGAACCTGCCCCGGAACATGCTGACCAATAAGCAACGCCTTCAGCCTCTTTGCCATATCGTGTACCTGCTGGTTCATGCTCTCCTCAAAGACCGCTATAGCAAACCTGTTTGCCTCTGTCAGACCATCGCCCAGTAGACTTGCCCTCTGCTCCTCTTTGGAACGAAACAAATCATCATCGTCAACCTTAAGCACAGCAAGCGGGATTCCTTCAGGATTTTGATCCAGAAATGCTCTATCACCACGAAGATGTAAGCTTGCAAGCTCTACAGCGCGCGCAAGGAGTCGCGCTTCCAGCGCGGCGGCCTCGGCCTCGTGCCCGGACGCGCACACCGCACGCGCGCGCTCCTGCTCCACGTGCCGAAATTCCTCGTCGTCATCCAGCGCCAGTGCCCGCAGAGGCACACCACGCACAGCCTTCGGCAGGTACTTCGGCCGGTCAGCAGCGTTCATGCCGCGGGCAATGTCGGTCGCACGCTCCCTCATCGCGCCGACCAGCCGCTGCAGCGCGGCGGGGTCAGCATTACCCGACTCGCACATCCCCAGGTACGCAGTCTCCGCGTCACGGAACGCAGCGTCGTCGTCCAGCGGCAATGTCTCCATCGGCCGGCCCTCGTACTCTGCCTCCAAGTACGTGGGACGCACCTCGGCAAGGTACTCGCCAGCAAGTCTCTCTGCGCGCTTCCGCAACTCCTCCTCCAGCGCCCTGATCGCCGCGGCGTTCTTGTTCGGGCTTTTGCGCAGCTCGCGCAGCCTCCGCTCCATGTCAGCAGCCGTCGCGTCGCTGTCCAGCAGCGCATTCATCCGGTCCGCCGTCAGCAGCGTCTGCATCTCCAGCAACAACCCGCGCTCGCTCGCCTTCATCGACGCAGCCAGCTCACGCGCACGCGTCCGCATCGCGTCCTCCAGCCGCGCAGTCTCCTCCCAGTCCGCATCGGGGTCAGCACGCACGCGGCGCAGGCGATCCACCTCCATCTCGTGGAAAGCGGCATCCGTGTCGAGCGGCAGCTCCGACGTCGGAATACCATCGTAGAGCTCGGCGAGAACCTTGCCGCGCTCCCCATCCTTCAGTTGCTGCGCAAGCTCTACAGCGCGCGTGTTCAGCTCCGCCTCCTTGAGCGCCATGCCGTTTAGGTCGCGTGTCGGGTTCTCTTTCAGCTCCGCGCGCTCAGCCTCCTTGGTACGGAACTCAGCATCCTCGTCCAGCGGTACCAGCTCCAGAGGAATCCCCGCCGGCTCCGGCTCAAGGTACCCCCGGTCGCCCGTAAGCTGAGCCTGTGCCACATCCTCCGCGCGCGCAAGGAGTCGCGCTTCCAGCGCGGCGGCCTCGGCCTCGTGCCCGGACGCGCACACCGCACGCGCGCGCTCCTGCTCCACGTGCCGAAATTCCTCGTCGTCATCCAGCGCCAGTGCCCGCAGAGGCACACCACGCACAGCCTTCGGCAGGTACTTCGGCCGGTCAGCAGCGTTCATGCCGCGGGCAATGTCGGTCGCACGCTCCCTCATCGCGCCGACCAGCCGCTGCAGCGCGGCGGGGTCAGCATTACCCGACTCGCACATCCCCAGGTACGCAGTCTCCGCGTCACGGAACGCAGCGTCGTCGTCCAGCGGCAATGTCGCCATCGGCCGGCCCTCGTACTCTGCCTCCAAGTACGTGGGACGCTGCTGGCTTTTATACTGGGTAGTTAGCATGAGGGCCTCGCGCGCCATATCGTCCTGCAATGCTTCTATGTCGGAAGTAATGTGCTGGGGGTTCTCGCGCAGCTCGCGCAGGTGGTTTTCTTTTTGGCGAAAACGAGAGTTTGCATCCAGGGTGTCACTGATGAGATCGAGTTCGACGCCGTATGGTATAAGGAAGGCACGATCGCTTTGCTTGAGTTTATTAGAGAGTTGCGCTGCTCGTTCGTTAAGGTCGTTCTCAAGATTTTCGATTGAGGTGGCGTTCTTCTCTGGGTCTTCTTTCAATACACGAAGCCGCTGGATCTCCTTGGCGGTGAATTCCGGGTCGTTGTCGAGAATGGGAAACAATCGGCCGGCGTCTTCGGATTTTAAAAATCGCACTCGTTCTGATCGTCTTACCTCGCGCGCCAGGTTATGAGCGTGCTCGTTCAAGTGGTCGTGTAGTGCAGTGATGGCGCTGTGATCAGTGATGGGTGAACGTAGCAGCGCCCTTAACTCATCCTCCATCGCGCCGAACTGCGCATCTGTATTGAGGGGCACTAAGTCGAGGGGTACGCCCTCTGGCTGGAGATTGAGATACACTCGCTCCGCATCATGCATCGCGCGAGCAATCTCTCTTGCCCTCTCTCCCATTCGAGCCTCTATCTCATCAATGGCCGAGGCATTCTCCTTGGGACGACGTCGCAGCCCAACGCGCTCCTGCATCATCTCCGCAAATGCCTTGTCTGAGGCCAGTGGAATGTCGTCACGGGGAATCCCCTCAGGGCGTGCCTCAATGAAAGAGAAATCGGTGCAGATATGCCGCTCAAAAGCGCTGTCAGCGAAGCCGCGTAGCTCATCCTCCTGCTGAAGCAATTTGTAATGATTGCGGAGATCCTGCTTGAGGTAGTACCGCTCGCGCTCAGCATTCATGTACGCCTCGTCGTTGTCAACCACCGGATTGAGTGCGCTGAGATCACGGCCGCTCAGGTAGATCGGCCGGTCCCTTGCCAAATGCGCCTTCGCTAATTCCCTCACGCGTTTGTTCATTCGATTCTTTAGTTGCTCAATCTCCTCAGCGCGCGCGGAAGGATCACTGAGCAGGCGTCCAAGTTCCGTCACATCGTCCTGGAACTGGGGATCGCTGTCAATGGGCAACTCTGATAGCGGAATGCCCTCTGGAAACGCGTCAAGGAAGGCCATGTCCGGCTCGCTCATGGCGATGGCATCCTCTGGGGGATCCGTGATGCGGACGTGCGCCTTCTCAACAGCACAGATCTCCACTCTGCACGGCACCTCACCATTACCACGGGGACACGTGCTGAAGAAGACATAGTGGCCGGGTTCCGTGAGGTGCGCTACGAGACTGAGCTCACGGTAGTTCATGGCGGACTGAATGCCCTTGATGCGATTGTTCTGAAGGTCGTAGAGATAGACACCCACGTAGTCTTCGGCTAGCACGTCGCCGCCATGAGGGGAGTGAAAGACCTTCGCCTGTTTAAATACCGCGTGCACCTCCGTTGGCGTATCGACCAAAAAGTCGACCCGTTCCTTTGCGCGGTTGTAGAGGTCGACGTGCGCGATGGCCGGCTGGTGCTTCGCCACCTTTGGGCGGTAGCGCTCAATGCTCAGCTTTGCGATATCCTGGTCCCTCATGAACCAGTAAGACAGCAGAAATTTGCTAATGACGCGACTGTTGCAATACCCGGCGACGTAGCACACCGACTGCGGCGGAATCGTCAGCACATTGGTCACCTCTCGCACTGGCAGCAGCATCTCACGGTGGATAAAGCGGTGATTATCGAGGGTGACGAGGTGCGTCGGAATACCCGCCGCGCTGGGGTTCGCCTGAGCCACAGCAAGTCCCTTCTTGGGGTACGCCAGCTCCTGGTTTGGTAGGGTGTGCAGCAGGTGTCGCTGATCCGGCTGACGAACCATGCCAATGATTTGCACCGGGTCCTCGGTGGGGTTCGAAAAAATGTACAAAGGGTTCTCCCGCCATGACACAAACGACGTATCCCCGCCATTCGTGCCCTGAGCCCATTCGCTGTTGAAGTGCCACGACGGCTCTGCAAGGCCGCCAGCATAGCCCATTTGCACCACTGAAAACGCCGCCACAAAATGGTGAGCAGGGATATAAAAAACATGAAGTTCCTTCTCCGGTCGAACCCTCCTCTGCAGCTCACTCGTCCACGCGCTATCCTCGGCGTTCATTGGACCGACGTACGGCGAATCCTCATACGGGTTGTACATCTTCACAAGCACATCCGAAACGCGCTGAGTGTCCTTCCTTGAAATAATTTCCAGCAACGCGTAGTACTGCCCATCAAGCAAGCCGTACGCCTCAGCCTTTTGCCCGCTCGCCAGCGCCGTCACGGACAAATTCGGCAACATAGAGGCCAACTCCATCCAGTACGGGACCTCGTCGAAGTACGACATGTTTACCCTCGACGCCTCGGGATCCGTGGACACAGAGAGGCACGGCTGACCTGTGTAGTCGTGAAATATCTCTTCCTGTGAAATACCCTCCAAGTTCTCATACAGCGTGTAGAACTTCGCGTACGCCTTCTCCAGCAGCAGCGGCCACCAGTGGTGGGTCGGCGAGCGGCAAAACACCGTGTCGTCCTTCACCATCGGAATGCGGTCGTCGATCTCCACCTTCACCCACTGCCCGTAGCGGTGGAACTGGAACGTGTAGCGGCCGTCCTTGCGCGGGTTCTTCGAGACGAAGCAGTTGCGGATCACGTCGGGGTGGCGTTCCAGCAGTGCCGCGAACGCCGTCAGCGTACTGCAGTCGTAGTGGTCGCCCTGCCCGAACTGGTCCCGCCTCAGCTCGTTCGGCAACAGCGGCACGGTCTTGCCTTCAGGGTACAGGTCGCCGATGTGCACCCACGGATCGCTGGTCGCGCCGCGGTTGTCCATGTAGAAGCGCTTGTCCTCAAAAGGCGAGTCGCTTTCCACCTGCTCGCCGTGGCGCGCGGCATCGAACACGACGGGGGTGTAGTCGACCGGGTTGTGCTCCAGCGCGGCGTCTTCGCCTTCGTCGATGATGTCCTCATCGTCAAACATCGTGGCGTCCTCTGGCGGGTCGACAATGCGCACGTTCGACGCGTGCGACCCAATAATGGTAATGTAGGCCGGCACGTCGCTCTTCGCACGCGGGCACGTGATCGAGATGGCATACCGACCACTCCGAGGAAGGCGGTGGATGACGCTCATTTCACGAAAGTTCGTCGCGGCGTGCACGCCCGCCACCCTGCGGTCCGTGTCGTCGTAGAGGTACATACCCAGGTAATCCTCCGTCATGGCGTCGCCGCCCGACTTGCTGACATAGGGCTTTGTTTGGTGGAGAAGGATGTGTACATCGGTGGCTTCATCAACGTAGAAGTCGACCCGGTCCTTCTCCTTCTGGCACAGCTCCACATTCTTGGTAGCGGGGCTGGACCAGTTCATGCTCGGAATGGCCAGCTGCTCCACTGAAAACTGAGAGTAATTCTGATCCTTGAAGCGATAAAGCGAGAGCTGAATGTTGGTTTCGACGCCCTTGTGCATACAGGAGGGGACAAGATAACATGTCGTGTGCGCCGGAATGGTGATGGTATTTGCCACCTCACGCGAGTTGAGGAAGAGGCTCTTAAAGATTGGCTTGTGGTTGTTGCCTGTGACCCAGAAGGTGGGGATCGGATTCGGGTAGGTGGAGCTGACCATGACGAGACCACACTGCACATAGGTTGCTCCGGCATCCGGGTCAGCAAAGCGACGCTGATCCTCCTGCTGTATCATCGCGACCACACTAATCTCTGTTGGTCCACTGTTTTTCACCAGGAAGAGGGGGTTCTTGCGCCATGAGGCAAAGGTCGGGTTGCCGCCGGCCGACTCACCCTTCCAGGTGGTGTTATATGCCTGCACCCCATTATCGTCGGTGCGCATGAGGCAACACTGGATGGAGTTCACGTGCTTGAGGAACATCTTCAGCGGCATGAAGATAGAATGGCGGTCGTCAACCGAGTACTGATGTCGCTGCTTCGCGGACCACTTGGAGTCGCTCTTGTTCAAGGGGCCGGTGTACTCGTACTCCTCGTCCTCAAAGGGGTTGTGCAGGTGCACCACAATGTCGTCCAACACCGAAGATCCAGTGAGGGAAAAGATCCCCAGAATGGCGTACTGCTGCTCCGACTGCATGCCGATGCTTTCAAGCTCCGCGTCCTTCGTCAGAGCAGACGAGACGTAGTCGCCGCGTAGCAGGGACTCACCCATCGACAGCCAGTACTGACCATCGCCAATATCGACATCAGCTGCCTTAGCCAGCTTGGCGTCCATGGGGATGTTCAGCACCGGGTTGCCAGTCAGGTCGTGGAAGGTCTCCTGCAGTGTGCAGCCCTCGAGGTGGTCGTAGGCGGTGTAGAACTTCGCGTACGCCTTCTCCAACAGCAGCGGCCACCAGTGCTCCGTCGGGGACTGCATGTACAACGCTGTATCGTCTTCTAAGGGAATTGTGTCGTCGATCTCGATCCTCACCCACTCCCGCCCGCGGAAGAACTGGAACGTGTAGCGGCCATCCTGGCGCACTTTCTGGGTCACAAAGCAGTTGCGGATCACATCAGGGAAGCGCACAAGCGTTGCGAGGGCAGAGATCATGAAGCATTCGTAGTGGTTGCCTTGGCCAAACTGCTCACGCGAGAAAACCTCGGGCAGCAGCGGTTTCTCAGCTCCATCGGGATACAGGTCATGAATGGGGACCCACTGGTCTGCCACATGATGACTATTGGCGATGAACTCAGTGTCCTTGAAGAGCGTTTTGCTGTCCGGCACCTCCTCAAAGAATGACGACATGATTATCGAAGTAAAGAGAGAAGGGAGGTCAAGGGGCCTTTCCTTTTCTTCTAGGGGATGCCTCAGGTGCGCTGAGGGAGAGAGGCTTTACGTGTGTGGTTGTTGTCACCACTTCAGGAACACGACAAGGCGCAGACAAATGAATAGTAAGAATAAAATCAGCGTGATTACATAAAGAAGCGAATAGCAAGAAAGAGTAGAAATTCCGAGGAGAGCGATCGCCACGTGAGCTCAGCAAGGACTTGAGTAGGGAAGGAAAGGAGCTAGGAGGAGGGGTGGGGGGGGGGCGTGGAGGGACAAGATGTAGTCAGGTCAGCTCTCTAAGACCCAAGGCAACACCAATACGAGCGATACACAGAAGCGAGGCGGGTCAAAGCGAACCGACGTGGCATAAAAAAAAAAGAGAGACTCCTTCGTTTCCAAGTAAACTAAACAAATAGAAAGGCCGTAAAAAGGGGGAGGGAGATGGGGGAGAAGTGAACAGCAAGTCAGCGGAATCGAACCAAACAACTGCGAAAAAAAAAGAAAAAAAGAAGCTGAGGAGGCTGACTGAAAAGTGACAACGCGAGAAGCGGAAATGGCTATGTACAAGGGAAGAGTGTAGGAGGATAGATAGGACTGTGGGGGTGTGCTTTCCTATCGTCGCTTAAGCGCCGTATCCAACCTTTCAGGAAGGAAGGCAGCGACTGGACCAACGACTGCAGTCACCACCGAAAAGAACAACAAAAGTGGTCCTGTGTGTTGGCTACTGGATTGTGCACTCTGGTGCAACGGGTGGGGTGCGCCTGTGCGTTTAGGGAAAGGGGAAGGAAAGAACAGAGTAAACTAAACTAAACATGTACGTCTATATATATATATAGTCGTTGTTGATATTGATGTTGTTGTTGTGAAAGCGCAGGCCCTTTGCACAGACGTGGGCGTACATGCGTAACTCTTCTTGATGCAAAGGAGGATGGCCACCACCACCACCACACACACACACGAGATGAAGCAAAGAGGCAAAAAAAAGGGAGTCGGCCACGCGGAGGAGAGGCGGGTGAGGGGTCTGGGTGGTCGTGGTGCTGGGGAGTGTGAACCGGAGAGGTGGGGCAGCACTGCGACACACAAATATAGCAAAAAAAATGAGAACAGAAACTACTCAGAGAAGGCGTTGGGAGAGCACGAGCGTAAAAACACACGTGCTCAGCACGAGGAGAGAGAGGGGGGAAGAAAGAGGGATTAGTGAAGAAGAGGTCGAGGAAGGTGTGGGACGAGGAAAGGGGGGGAGGTGGAGGTGGAGAGATGCACATCCTTTCGTACTTGGGAAAGAAAGGCGTACGCCTCACAAGATTGGCCAAGATCAACAAAACGCAAAGGAGTAGAAGCGGAAAGCCCCTCCAATCCGATTCCCAACTCGAGCGCGAGTTCGTTTACGTCTGTCTCGTTATATATATATTTTTTTGTATTTCACTCGATGCACGGACGCCTCGCTGGCTCACATAATGAAAGAAACCTAAACGGAAGGAAGTGTGCTCAGTCTCGTACACGCGTGCGTGGGTGTATCGCTCATTGGTATACGCTGCCCACAAGACCCTCAGCGATGTAGGCCTCTACGCGTAGGTAGATGGTCGTGGTGGTGTTCCCTTAGGAGGGTGCAAAGAGGAGAGATTTAGGAGGTGGGTTTTGCTTTTCTCTGTGTTCACTGACTCTGCACCTTTCGATGATGGTGAACGCTCTTGTCGATATTGTGAGCGTATGTGTGCTTTCCTGTCTTTCCATACCGTTGCAGGAGAGGAGGAGGAGCGACTGGATCGCAGGGGAACCGAGGGCCAGCGAGACACTGCAGCAGAGCGCAAGCAACGAAAAGAAGAAAGAGAGAAGAAAGACAGACGCCTCCGACACGGCAAACAGCGCAAACGCGCGGGAGAGAGGGAGTCGGAGAAAGACAGTAGAACCAACAGGGGCGCGGAGGAACACGTCAGAGAAAAGATGGCGAAAGGAAGAGACACACACAAGAAATGTGCACGAGACCGCTGGCGTTTGTTTTGTGTTTCCTCGCCTTGTTCCTTTTCGTTTCGGCCGCTGTTCATTGTCACACACACACACACACGCAAACTCGGTTCTCCGTTCCTCCAGCCGTTCCCCGACGACGCGGCCTATACCTGCAGTGCAGTAGCGGAGAAAGAAGAGCAGACAAAGTGGAGGAGAACGAAGAGCAACCAAAGAGCACAAGGAAAAGGGAGCCGATGTGAGGGTCTTGGATAACTCATGGCTTCGTGCATGGTTTCCTTGTGCTCTGTTTATAGAAATGGCATACCTCCTCTCTCGAGCAGGGGAGGGGGTCTGTTTGGGTAGTGGGCGTAAATGAAGTTGCGCTTCACAGTGACGTCTCCAGAGCTGCGAGAAAGAGCGGAGGCGGCAAATATGAATGTGAGGAACGTCAGTCCCGGCAAGAGGGGGCACCGGATGGAAAGCAGCCAAAAGTGGAGAGAGAAGAAAGAGATGATGATGTGAGTCTTATAACGCGCATATACACATCTGTATGCGCATACAGAGGTGCGTGGTGGGCAGGAAGCGAGAGACACCAGTGGCAGTGACCCAGTTCGCTTGCAAAGAGGGGCGCGTGGAGATGAGGTGAACCACGAAGGAGAGCTATAGCGGCGCTAACGCTACTGCGCTTCACCACACAACCTTCGCACACAGGCCTCTTGTCCGACACACAAGACCTCACCAATGTGATTGCATGAGAAGGCATCGATCATGATGCGCAAGTGACGCATAAAAGACAATGAACGCAACACCACAAAGCGGTGCCACTCATAGGCCCTCTGGCGCCCGCTCGCATCTCTAACTGGGGCAGCGCCTTTCTCGCCTACATGCCTATCTTTTCAGGGTTTTGTTGGCCTTGTTTGAAAGTCGTAACACAGCAAAATAGAGAAGAGAGGAACGTCTCTCGGCGTGCGCGTGGATGTTCATGTGTGCGTGGCACTGTCCGATGTACGTGGGCCACCCACGCTCTAGACTGCCTCGTCCTAGACTCAACACACCTCGCAGAGAACAACAAATGAAGAAAAGACACCGTCATGCACACTCGAGTGAGGTACACACGAGACTTTCAAAACTGGGAGGGAAGTAGCGCAAAGTGAAAGAGAAAACAAAGGCCGAAGGACTGAAGGAACACAAAAAAAGAAAAGAGAGAGAGAGACACTACGCGGCAAATTGACAGGGGAGAGGACGCACCTCTCAAACGCTTTGCTGTTGCTGTTTTTCCTATACATCTCTGACCACCCTTCAGCCTTTACTTTCTCTTGGCTGTACTGCTCACTTTTTCTTCTTGTGCCATGGGCAGGAAAAACGTCACGCACACACACACACACGCACACGCGCGCATACGTGTCACGTTCTCTTGTCCCATTTGTTTTTTTTTCTCTTACAGGGCTGTTTGCCGGTGCGGTTGCTCTTCACCCCTTCGTTCTCTCACTAAGGGTCTTTCGGCAAGAGGTAACACGAAAAACTCGCTCTCTTGCACACCAGCAGGCCTCTTACTTATCTTCCTCATTTCTTTCCTGTCGATTCCGGCAAGACATGCCAGTTCATTCTAAATGCTCCCTTTCCAACACTGCCCATACGTTGGCAGACCCTTTGTTCTCCCTGTGCTGCTCTACCAGTTTTAATCCTCGGCACCCTGTCTCTCTCTCTCTCTCTCAGCATGTGTTCCTTCCAGATCGCAGTGGTATGCGGAGGCTCTATTCGTATAGGAGAGTGGGAGAAAGGGAGAGTGTCTCGTCTTTCCTCAGAGGTCTTCCTCGCCTTACTATGTTCAGTCATTTTCTCTTCCCTTTACCGGACTGCCGCGAACGTGCACAACTTACGGGCACTCGATCTTCGCATTACCCCCCCCTCCTCCATCGTCTAGCCTTGCTCGGTCACTACGATTTCCCCCAGTGTGAGGCTGTCGCGTGCATCGCGCGACCTCCATCGCTGTTCCGTTGTGGTAGCCAAAGAGAATAAAGCGAAACAGTGGCAACGCATCGGGTACGGGCGATACGAGAGCAACCCCATCACTGTCGAAGCGAGAGTAGGAAAGAACGGAAGAGGGGGCGTGTGCGTGCAGGAAGCCCAAGGAGAGGTGCTACAACTTGACGCCAAAGCAACAGAGCGAAGAGAACTAAAGCCGATCAGCAAAGTATGGGTGTGTGCGTGCGTGCACCCCAATCTCTTCTCATGCTCACAAGGAAGACGCCATAGAGTCGTGGCGTATTTCCTTTTTTCCTCCGATATGCAGAGGCAACCCTTCTCGCGAATAAAACGCGGAAATGAGAGAGAGAGAGAGAGAGGGGGGGGGGGTAAAGAGGGCAGCACCGTTGTGGGACACAGACACGCAGGAATTGAGCCAAATACCACGAGAGAGAGAGAGGAGGAGGGGGAGGAGGGGGAGGAGGGGGAGGAGGAGGAGGAGGGGGGATACCAACGAACACGATTGAAGAAGATGCAGCGGAAATAAGAATGGAGAGAGAAGATAAATTAAGGGGGGAAGGAAGGGGTTGGAGGCAGAAAAGCTGAAGCATGGCCAATCTACGCGAAACAAACAAGCAAAGCACTAAATCGAGCTCGTTGCAAACACTCCGGTAGCCCATGATGTGAGTATTCATACGCAGACAGAGAGAGACACACACACACACGAAGTACGCAAATCTATCGTGCTCATACGAACTCCCGTGGAGAGACCCCACAGAGAAGAGAACAGGCGCATGTAAACCACTAAGACACTGCACGACAGATAAACAAAATGAGGGCTTGGATTCAAAAGAAAAAGAGGTAAAAACGAGGTACAGGCAACTTAGTACGGGTGTGCCTATACACGTGCATGGGGGTGGGTACGTCTGCCTCAAACCTGGCACTCCTCCCTCCCCGCACTCGACCTCTTGGCTCCTCCAAGTACAGAGAGGCACAACACCAAACACGCTACTTGCATAGACGCACAGAGAACCTCCCACACACACATAGGAGGAGACATGCCACCCAACCAGGTCATCAAGCACCCGGCCGATGCGAGTGCCTCCTCACACGCAAGTACGCTGACGCAATTTGGTCAGCTCGCCGGCGTAAAGCAAGTAGCAAGGGGGGGGGAAGGGGAAAGGGAAGGGGAAGAAACACAGTAAGCACAAAGGGTGTGGGAATATATAGAAAGAGAGCACCGAACTGGGCAAATCAGCAAGATTAATATATCTGAGGAGAGGGTGGCAAAGGAGAGGGAGATGGGGGGCTCGCATTTCTGAAAAGAGCCGTGTCCTTTCCAGTTGGCTGCTGGCCACCACACTGCACACATCTCCCTACGACTTGCTCTTTAGCGCCTCAACATGGTTGCCAAATTCAAGTCCTCCTCAGCGCTTCCTTTCTGCATACCTGTATGTGGGTGTGGTTGTGTGGTGAGTCCGCCAACCCGGCATTATCCGAGAAGAAGGTTCGGGGGGTCGAGCGCCAAGAGCTACTGCGTCTGAACCCCACTAGTTCTTCATCCTACTCAGATTTACAGCACACACATACACACAGGCACCTGCGCAGCGGTACGCTGTCACACCAAGTAGTGACATACGTACAGCAGCGCACCCCTTCGGTTCCTCCGTTTTGTGTGTTTTCTTTTTGGGGGGAGGGGGGAAGGGGGGCACACCGCTCCTCAATCGAAGAGTCCACTGCGATAGAGTGAGAACAAAGGTGGCGAAGAGGAACCAACAAAAAAAAAAAGAAAGGCGGTGAGGCAACAGCAAGAACTGATGAAGCGAGGGACACCAATGCACACCATCGGCATATGCACACGCGCATGGCGACAGTGTGCATTGGGGCGTTGGGGAGAGGTCGGCAAACAGAGAGCGAGGAAGGAGGGCCGAAAACAACAACAACAAAAAATAAGAATCCTCCGTAAACAAGAGACGTCTTTCTTCTCTCTCGCCCCGGAGCCCTGCCTCCACCTCGCCCTCCCTCACTTCACCCCAAGGTCCTCACGCACGATCACCCTTACTGACTCCTGCGAAGGTGACACCCTATTACTCTGCTCATGAGGGGCATGAACACAGCGCGCATCATTCTGGTCACTACTGGGACACCTAAGGGGAGATGATTCCAACACTCCCTCCCTTCCTTGACTCGCCTGTCTTCGACCGGAGCTCCCATAACAACTTCACGTCAAGATGATGAAAGGGACAGCAGAAGAACAGCAAAGAAGGAGGGGAAGAGAGAAGAGAAGAGGTGGGCCAGAAAAGAGGAAAAAGGGAAAACAAGAGGAGAGAAGAAGGTCGAAGACAGAGCTGAAAGGGGTAAATGACAGGGAGAGAGAGGGGAGAGAGAGAAAACCCCGTTGAGACAGAGAGAAGGGGGAGAGCTGCACGTACCCACCACCAACGGGAAGACAAAGAGGCAACAAAGAAAAGAAAGGGAAAAAAGAAAGACGCGACGAATAGAGAGAGGGAGAGGGAGAGAATATGAAAACAAGAAAAGAAAACGAGAAAACGTCGATGGTTCACACTTGAAGAGAAGGAGCAGGAGAACGTGAAAAGCACTACGACCTCAAACACACCCACACACAGACACCCGAAAAGAGTGAGAACGCCCATCCCCTCCACAGACTGACATCAACCAGAGCCGCAATCGGTGCCATGGTCCCGGCAAATGAAATGCTACGCATGGCAAAAAAAAAACGAAAAAAAAAAGGCGGCGACATCAGTTGTGGTGAGCGTCTCAGCATCGAGTGAAGAAGGAGTGAGGAGGGGGGTCTCAGTGTCTCACCTGAGCCACTGCCTCAACAAACTTTTGAAGTGCCGCTCGTGTTTGCCTTTTCCTTCACGACGGTCGAAAGGAGAAACCACAAAAAAGGTAGACCAGACGAGCACAAAGGTAAGGCTAACAGTAAAGGCACACGGAGACAAACGACGAGGCAGCGCCAACGCACAAGCAGACAAGAGGGCTTGAAACAGAAAAGAAAAATCAAAGCACCCTGATCGACTAGAATGCGCTGATGAGAGAGAGGAGGGGATGAAGGGCACAGAAAGAGAAAACCCCCGAGCCCTGGTGCATCGCTTGACACGGAGGGAATGGGGTGAGGTGCGAAATAAAGGTGCCACCACCCAACATTCCACAGAGAAATTCAACACAAGCAAACAGAGAGAAGACGTCCACAGCGCACATGCAATGAAAGGGGAAGCAAAAGCGACAAACGGGAAAAAAAAAGAAAAAGTAGAGGCAACGCATGGGCATAACGAGGATCGGCACGACGATGTGTCTACGACGCTTACAACCGCCACCAGCCACCACCACCCGCCACATTCCGCTAAAGTCGACAGATCTCTGCTGCCCTTCACGGCGTCCATAAGAATAACATAAGAATGGCGTTGGTGTACTGCTTCCCCAAGACAGTAGACCCCCCCCTCATGTCGTATCTCTGTACATTCCGTGTCGGGGCATGGGGAAGGGTGAAGTAGAGAGCTGAGTACAGAAGCGCGAAGAGGTGCACGCGCCTTTTCGATCATTCTGAAGCAGTTCAACCAAAGCACGCCACCACTGACCTATTCCTTGGATGGAACTGGACCCGCACCTTCCTCCTGACGCTCCCCTTGCCAACTCTGCGCCTCTGAATTTCACTGCTTCTCCCCAGAAGAAGTTCTAGAAGACTTAGATAAAGGAGGGTGGAGAGAATAAGTCGCCAGGGCGTGGGTGAGCGAGTGCATGTGCGTTACACACAAGGCTCAAAAAGAACACCATCAGCAAAATCGAGCCGTGGCGAAGGAAACCCACACACAAAAGGCGGAGAGAGATGAAAAGAAGTAAAACCAAGGCGAGCAGCGTGAAATATGCCTCCTCCCCCCCTTCCACTCCCACTCCCCTCACAAATAGCGCACCAGGAATATTACTGCCAATTTTTAGCGCCAACCACACACACACTTTCTGGGTCATGTCGCACGTATGCAAGTGTGCCTGCTCCTTTCCTCCGTGTCACCGCGGACGGCGTCCTTTGTTGACCCACATGTACGACTAGGAGTGAGTGCGAAAGCTACTAAGGAGAGAGGACGCTGAGGAAGTTGTTCAGCGAGCGCATAGACCTTCTCCACTGTCCACAAGACAAAACAAACGTCATACGAAAGGAGAGAGAAAACAAGAGATCGATGAGGGAAAAATTGAAAGATGCGAGATATCCACACACACACACAGCGGCGAGGGGTACAGGAGGCCACAGACGCACGCACGCCCGCGTATGAGACAATAAAACAATGTGTGCCAATAAGGGAAAACAAAATAGCATAGGACATGTAGAGAGAGAGAGAGAAAAGTAGAAAACAAAGCCAAAAGTGAGTGAGAGAATAGAAGAGTAGCATTAATAAACACATTCGCATTCCCATGCGCAGGGAAGAGGTGTCACGCAGTCAATTATGGGGTACGCTAGGGAGAACAGGGGGGGGAGAATACAAAGTGAAGCATACGAGGAGAACACACACACGCACACACACACATACACACCAAAGGGACTTGGTGCCTTCTACTCAAAGCACCCCGAAGCGCTCCCAATGCATGTCAAACCCAACCACAACGTGTGAAGAGAGGAAGTGAGCCTGTGGTGAAGTCATCTGCAACTGATCTCGTCCTCCGTCGCTTTTCGGTACCAACAATACTGCGGGTTCAGGTAGTAAAATGGAAAGTAATTGTGTGCTGCCGATCGTTGCTTGCTTTTGACGCTCATTCCACCTTTTGGCAGAAGTCCTTCTCGCTTCTTCTGCCTCGCTATCGCTGGCCAAGCACACGAAATACGTGGCAGACATGGCACTGCCAGGAAACAATGCGGAGTAGAAGAGAAAGCTACAGAGGTCACGAGGCCACACAACAGTAGCGGTATTCCACATTTTCCTCCTCCACGTGCGTGTCTTCGCATTGGCCGTAGGTTAGGAGCCACTTGTGCCTGCAAGTGACGATAGCACCACCACCACCAACAACAGCAATGGCAGAAAGAGCGACCCGAAACAAGAACCGCACACATAAGTGTGTTAAACGGAAACATCCAACACCACGAGAGGCCTCGCTTCATTTCTGTTGTCGACTACTTTCCTGCAGAGACGCTCTCGGGTGATGAGGCAACGCCTGCAAAGAAAAGCATAAAAAAAAAAGAGAGAGACGCCAACAACGGAAGTCCTCCCCCTCGATAGAGAACGAGTGTAGCGGTATTCACATGCAGAGAAACACGCTTGCCCACAGGCGCCCCTCTATTTCTCAGTGCAATGCAGTCGCTTCAACCGGCATCTGACTCGCAACAGAGGAGCGCCACCATGGCAACTAGGCACATACATAGGCACACGCACACAATACACAGACACATGTCTGTGTATCGGTATACAAATATATACATGAGTGAACGTAGAGTAAGACAAGAGAGTGAAGCCCAACGCTAAAACTAAGCATAAAATGTAGAGACGTGGGCATGGCGGTCTCGTTGAGGTCCACAGGAAAAGATACAACGAAAATGTGGCAGAGCGAAGAAGAGGGACACCCACGCATCCGTGCACAGGAGAAAAAACAATAAGGGAAGGGGGGAAGGGAAACAACGGGACCAGAGAAGTTCTGTTGTTGGTCCGCGCATGCTTTAACGATTGCGTCTTTGTTAGTGCTACTCTGGCCTCCTCCTCTTCCTCCTGCTCCACATCGTTAGCGCTGAGGAGGAGGTCGTAGAAGCCCAAGAAAAGCGGAAGGGAAGGTGGAACCTGCAAAAGAGAAAGAAAACCACTTGACGCGTTCATGAACGTGTCGTCGTGCTGCTTTATTCCTTCACCAGGTAAGCACAGTCGCCACTATTCCTCGTCGAGTCAGTCCTCTTTTCGCACTCATTGGTCAGACAGGGGCCTGTGTGCCTTTCATCTCCATCGCCGGACGCCGACTGTCGCGAATGGCGACAGAGAGCGGCCTTCGCCCCAGTGCGGGTGGCCTGCACGGAAATCGATGGAAAACAGCGACGAAGAAGCACTGCAAGTGCGCACCCACATCGAAACAAAGCATAACAGATCGGCAGCAAAAAAGCGAGTGGCAAGCCAATGCGCACCCCACTGTCATGGGTGTCACTGAAGGCCCCTTCAAGCGAGAAAAAAGAGCGCATTGAAATGAGAGAGAGAGAGGCGGCGGCGGAACTGCACCGCAGAGTACCAGGCTGGGCAACAGCCGAGCCTCAGGTAAGTGCAGAGATGCGCAGAGAGGCCAGCCCCAAAAAGGATGAAGGTACACGTGCTCACAAAAAGAAACGACTACAAAGGAGGGAGGCGGAGAAATGGGAAAAGGATGGGAAAAGCAGCAGCAACCACCAAACACGCTGGAACGATAAGCGCAGATACGCACAGACACACATAAAAGGCTAGCGCAGAAACAACAACAAAAAGAGGCGTACGCTGTAGCATTGGTGATCATGGTAATCCTCTCTGCGTACTTACATGTTTGCGTGTGTGCCACGCGTATCACGGCTCACCTTTTCGTATCCTTTTGATCTGATGGCCCAACGTTGCAAGTGAAGCACCGATCAAAGCCGAGAGAGCGAGTGGCTGGGACGTACGGTTCCCTCCAAACGCCGTTCCGCGTGCCATTTAGCCTAATTGGCTTCACTGTGAAAGCAAAATAAGAGCCCACAACGAAACAAAACGACGCGAATAGGGCATAAAATAAACAAACCGTAGTGACATGCGGCACACGCCCATCGGTGCGTGAACCCAACGAGGAGCAGAAAGAAGCGTAAACGCAGCGCACATTCCAATGCACACACACGCACAAAATACAAACATGCAAAGCGCCCCGAGGGGTAGAGGTCTCGTAGGTGCGATAACGACGGCATCGGCGCAGGCGCAACTACGCCAAAAAAAAAACGGGAAAGGCGCAGTGGCCGAAAAGGATGCATCAAACTCCGAGCACTTGGCAAAACGAGAGGTCAACGGAAATCGCTCGCCTCCCTCCTGTCCGCTTTCACAGTGCTTTTTAGTGCTCCTTCTATCCTTTCCTCGCCTCGGTTGCAGTGCTTTTCACTTAACGGCGGCTACGGCTGGGGCGACGTCTGGTCTCCTCGCGGCTGCCGCGACGGCTGCTAACAGATCGCTGGTTGATCGGCGGCAGAGAGTCGGTGCGGCGCACGTTGCTTCCACTGCGGCTGGCACCACGCGACGCACCAGGGGCCGTCGCCGTTCGCGAGAGCGCAGGGAAGCGCGACTGCGCGTGTCCATTCAGCGGCTTCGCGTCCGGTGCGACCGGCACGAAGTCAGCGCTCACGTCCGTCGGCGTGTATATCTCCAGGTTCGCTGTGCATGGCTCCCTAGTCGAGGACGCCACGCAGCTCACGAGCAGCGAGTAGCGGCCGCCTTGCGGGGCCTTGAAGATGAGAGCGTGCTCGCGCGCGTTGCTCGAGTCGCCCGTCGTGCCGATCCTGATGCCATATTCGTTGAAGACTGTCATCGTCACCTCATCCTCGCCCACGACATCGCCTTTGCGGATGCTGTTCGGGTCCGATATCTTCGTCTGGTGCAGCAGTATGTGAACATCGCTCGCGTCGTTCACCATGAAATCCAGCCGTTCCCCCTCTTCGTCACCGGGCTGTAGGGTAAGCCTGGTACGGAGCGGCTTCAAGGTGAGGCCAGCGTGTCGAAGTGGCGTCAATGTGACCTTGGCCATGTCCGGGTAGATGGAGACGAAGAACTCGCCCATCGTGCCGCGGTCCTTCGTGTACGGAATAAGGTAGGACGTCGAGCTGGGCGGCAGCTCCATTTCGGCGCACACCTCGCGTGAGTCCAGCATCATACCCTTCTGCAGGAACTTGTGCGTTCCATTCGTGATAAACGGCGTTGGCGGCAACTTCGCATTTGACGGTTGCATGAGAGTGAGCCCAGTGTAGGGGTACTGCTTACAGTTCGTCTCGTCCACGTATAGCGGGCCCGTGTGGCGTACCTCGGCGAGAATCGTGGCCGGCCGCGACGTCTTGTTCTCTACGAGATAGATGGGGTTGCTGCGGAAGGTCGTGTACTTGGACGTACCCCCAGCCGTATAGTCGTTCCATTCCCCAGGCGAGCTGAGGCGATCACCGCAGTTGATATGGCAGCGCTGCATGCAGCTAAAGTTGGCAAGAAAGGTGGGCAACGGCATGTAGATCACGTCATTATCGCTTTGCGAGAAGTCGCACGCTCGCTTCACATCCGCCGTCCAGTTGCTATCGCCCTTGCGCAACGGTCCGTTGTAGTATGGGGCATCCATGTAGCAGTTGTGCACCTTGATCACGATATCCGAGGGGTCGTTCGTGCCCGGCTTCACCTCCACCACGTCTAGCAGCGCGTAGCTACACTGCGGATGCAGGCCGTTTGGCACGTTGCTGTTCGCCACGCACACAAACACGTCGCCGCGGTCGAGATCCTCCATGACACGACGCCAGAAGACCGGCGTCGTGTAGTCGCCCATGTTTGTCGCCACCGCGTGTTTCGGGTCCTCGAGGGAGATGTGCAGCACCGGTCGACCCGTCAAATCGCGCAGTGTGTCGTGGGCATTGCAGTTGTTGAAGTTCTCGTAGCCACCGACAAACTTGGCGTACGCCTTCTCCAGTAGCAGCGGGTACCACATGCGTGACGGCACCTGTGTAAACTTCGGCTCCCGCTTGTCGTCGCACGGGACGCGGTCGTCCACCTCCACCGTGACAGGCGAGCTGTCCGGGTTGAAGAGTGTTACACGGTACGGCTGGTTCTGCGGATGCGCCTTGTCCTGGAAAAGACGTGAGATAAGCACTGTGTGACGTGCCAAGGCCGCGATGAACGGCGCGAGAAAGCCCATGTCCTGCTGGGCGGACGAGATGTCCGATGGCAGTGTGGCATCCGGCGTCACCGGGTCGTACACCCCCTCCGGGTACAGTTCGCGAATGCGTGGCCACTGCTCGGCTATATCCTCGTTCGCCTCGTGGAATTCCGGGTCCTGGTATCCCTTCTTGTCCTTGGCCAGCGCGTGCGCACGGTTGTTAAGTTGTTCCTCAAGGTCCTTGATGGTCCGGGAGTTCTTAGCGTGGTCCTTGTTTAGCTTGCGACGGTCCACTTCCATGCCGTGAAAGTCGGGATCCGTGTCGAGCGGCAGCTCCTCCAGCGGCACACCCTCCGGCTCGGGGTCGAGGTAGGCGCGGTCCTTCTTGAGGTACTCGCTGGCGATGCGGTCGGCGTGCTCGTTCAGCATATCCTCTAGCTCGCGCACCTTGTCAGCACTTTTTCCGTTCTTCTTGGCCTCACGACGCGCCAGTTCCGTCTTGCGGAACTCCAGGTCATCGTCCAGGGCGAGGTCGACCAGCGGCACACCACGAGGCTCCGGGTTGAGGAAGTTCCGGTCGTCCGCCAGCTGGCGCTTTGCCAGTGTGTGAACGCGATCATTCATGTCGTCCTCCATGTCCCGAATCGCGTTCGCGTTCCTGCGCGGATCCTTGCGCAGCTGAAGCAGTCGCTTCTCCATGTCCTTGAATGCCTTGTCCTTGTCCAGCGCGAGGTCCTTTAGGAAGATGCCCTCGGGCTTGGCATCGAGGAAGGCGCGTTCATGGTCGAGCTTCCGCTGCGCCAGCTGCTCAGCACGATCGTTCAGCTTATCCTCCAGATCCTTAATAGCCTTGGCGTTACCGCGCGGGTCTTTCTTTAGGGCGCGCCGCTTCTCCTCCAGATCGCGGAAAGTCGAGTCCTCGTTGAGTGGCAGCTCCTCCACCGGCATACCGAGCAACTCCTTCCCGAGGTAGTCGCGTTCCTTCGCGAGGTAGTCCTTGGCCAGGGCGTGAGTGCGATCGTTCATGCGCTCCTCGAGGTCCTCGATGGCGTCCTTGTTCTTTGCTGGCTGCTTCTTCAGCGCGCGCAGGTCCTTCTCCATGTCACGGAATTCTTTGTCCTCTGACAGTGGCAGGCGCTCCAGCGGAACCCCCTCCACCTCTTGGTCTAGGAAGGCGCGCGCCTTCGCCAAAAAGTCACGCGCGATGTCATCGACACGCGCCGCAATCTCCAACTCGAGGCTGCGCAGTGCGTCCGTGTTCCGCTTCGAGTTCTTCTTGAGGTCGCGGCGCTTGCGTTCCAGTGGGTTAAGAATTGGGTCATAGTTAAGGGGTAGCTCCTCCAGTAACACACCCAGCGGCTCCTGCTCCTGATGTGCACGCTCCTTGCGCAACAGGTCCTTCGCGAGGTCGTCTGCGCGGCTGTTGAGATCGTCCTGTAGCTCGGTAATTTTACCCGCATTGCTGCGGGGGTCCTTTTTCGCCTTCATCAGGCCGCTCTCCATGTCGCGGAAGATCATGTCACGGTTGAGAGGAATATCCTCGATGGGCACGTTCTGCGGCTCCGGGTTGAGGTAGCTGCGGTTCTTGTTGAGGAAGTCCTTCGCAATGCAGTGGACACGGTCGTTCATCTTCTCCTCCAGGTCCTTGACATCAGGGTCGCGACTTCTCCGAGTGTTCTTGAGCGTCTGACGCTGCTTCGCCAGCTCGTTAAACACCTGGTCGTCGCTAAGAGGAAGATCCGCCAGCGGCACGCCTTCGGGCTCAGGGTCGAGGAAGGCGCGGTCCTTCGCCAGCTCGGCTTCGGCCAGCTCATGGGCTCGGTCGTTCATGCGCTTTTCCAGCGCCGCCACCTTCTTTGGGTCGACCTTCAGGTCCTTCTTGGCCTTGTAGCGCGCAATCTCCGCGTCCTTGAACTCCGGATCGGTGTCAAGCAGCAGCCGCTCCAACGGCACGCCCTCCGGCTCCTGGTCCATGAAGTCACGCTGCTTTACAAAATTCTCCTTGGCCAGCTGGTGCGCGCGGTCGTTCATCTTGTCCTCCAAGTCACGAATGACATCCTTGTTACGCTTCGCTGCACGCGAGTCCTTGGCACGGCGCCGACGCTCTGCTTCAAGGGCGGCGAACTCCTTGTCCGTATCGAGCGGAAGGTCGGCGATCGCCATGCCCTCCGGCTCAGGGTCGAGGAAGGCACGCTCGGCGTTGATCACGTCATCAGCAATCTCGCTGGCGATCCTGTCCATCTCATTCACGAAGAGCTGTATTTCTGTCGTAGGGAGACGGTGGCGCGACGCGTCGCGCCACCGGTTCGCCGCGCCGCTAAACTTCACGTACGAGTGGAGGTTCAGCTCCTCCCTCGGAATGCTACGGTACGCCGCCCGCGGCAAGCACGCGAGGTCCTCGGCAACCACACCCTTGGCCAGCTCGTGGGCCCGGTCGTTCATGCTTTCTTGGGTGCTGACGATGGCGTCGGCGCTGCGCCTGGGGTCTTTCTTGAGTTTGCGGAGGTAGTCCTCCAGTCGCAGGAAGTTGGGGTCGTTGTCGAGGGGCACATCGGTGATTGGAATGCCCTCCGGCTCAGGGTCCAGGAAGGCGCGGTCTTTCTGCCGCTGATCCTTGGCGAGTTCAGCAGCGCGATCGTTGAGCATCCTCTCGAGGTCGGCGATCTGGACTGCGTTATCCCTCGGGTTCTGAGCCTTGAGGACAGCACGCTTCAGCTCCGCATCACTGTACTGCGGGTCGGAGTCCAGCGGCAGATAGCCAACCGGCACGCCCTCAGGGTTTGAGTCGAGGTACTTGTCGCGGTCGCCCTTCACCATTTTCTCTCCCAGTTCATCAGCCCGGTCCTGCATCATGCCCTTGAGGTTTTCAATGGCGCTGGCGCTGCGCTTCGGGTCCCTGTTGAGGCGCCGCAGCTGCTGCTCCATCTTCACGAATGGCGCGTCCTCGTCCAGCGGCAACAGTGCCTTCGACACGCGGTGCGAGGTGGGATTGAGGAAGCTGCGAGTCACCTCCTTTTGTGCCTTGGCCAGCGCGTGCGCACGGTCATTCAGTTTGCCCTCCAGCTCCTTTATTTTGACCGCGTTGAGCTTCGGGTCTTCCTTCAGCTTCGCGCGCCGCGCCTCCAACTCGCGGAACTCCGAATCTGTATCGATCGGGACATCGGCAATCGGCACGTTCTCCGGCTCAGGGTCGAGGTAGCCGCGGTCACCCTTGAGTAGATCGCGAGCCAACTCGTGCGAGCGCATGTTCATAGCGTCCTGCAGGTCATTAATCCTGTCCATGTTGCGCTTTGGGTCCTGTTTCGCCTGACGCAGCTGCTTCTCCAGGTCTGTGAAGTGTCGGTCGCTGTCAAGCAGCAGCTGGGCCAACGGAACACCTTCCGGCTCAGGGTCCAGGAAGGCACGGTCGCGGTCCACTTGGGCCTTGGCCAGCTCATCTGCGCGGTTGTCCAGCTTCACTTGGAGGTCCTTGATCCTTGGGTGGTCTGGCTGCTCATTTTTCAGCCGACGCAGCTCGGGCAAGTGCGACGCAAAATCTGCATCGTCGTGCGGGCGCAGCAACTCCAGCAGTATACCGCGCGGCCTGCCATCCAGATTGCGTAAATCCTCCCTCTTCTGGGCTTCGGCGAGCTCTTCGGCGCGGTCGTTCAGCTTGTCCTCCAGAGCCTTGATCTTGTCGGAATTCTTCTTCAGGTCCTGCGCCTTCAGCTTGGCTCGCTCCACCTCCATCTGGTGGAACTGCGGGTCTTTGTCCAGCGGCAGATCCATCAGTGGTACACCCTTCGGCTCAGGGGCGAGGTAGCCGCGGTCGCCATTCAACACGTCCTTCGCCAGCTTGTGAGCGCGGTCGTTCAGTCGATCCTCCAAGTCTTTCACGGCCGCTGCGTTCTTCTTCGGGCTCGTCATCTTCAGCACCGCACGGTGCACCTCCATCTCGTGAAACTCAGGGTCCTCGTTAAGCAGCAGCACATGCAGCGGTACGCCCTCCGGATTGGAGTCCAGGTAGTCGCGATCGCCCTCCAGCATCTGCCTCGCCAGTTCGTCTAGGCGCTCGTTGAGCAGGTCGTGCGTCGGATCGCCGTTGACGCCGCCGTTGTCCTTCGACGTCCTCAGTGTGTTCTTCGGGTCACGGCGCTGCGAAGCGAGTGTCGCGAACGTCTCGTCGTCGTGAGGGTTCAGCAGCTCCACCGGGATACCGCGCGGCGCCTCATTCAAGTCCTGTAGGTCGCGCGCTCGCTGCTCCTTTGCCAGCTCGTGCGCCCGGTCCCTGAGGCGATCCTCGAGGTCAGCGATCTTCGCCTGGTTCTTCTTGGGGTCCTGCAGCACAAGCTTCGCGCGCTCAACCTCCAGTCGGTGGTAGAGGGGGTCGGAGTCAAGCGGCAGCGACTCGACCGGGATTCCATCCAGCTTGGGGTTTAGGTACATCGGACGGTTGCCCGTAAGCGCGTCGTCCGCCAGCTCGTGCACGCGGTCGCTCATGTCCTGCTCCAGGTCCGACACCTTATTTGGGTCGGCCGACGGGTCGGCCTTTAGCAAGCGCAAGGCGTTCACCATCCGCGCGAACTCAGGATCGTCGTGCGGCTTCAGCATCCGCACTGGAATGTCGCCCGGCGTCGGATCCACCGCGCGCAGGTCCTCTGTGATCTGGTCCTCAGCAAGCTGGTTCACGCGATCGTTCAGCTGATCCTCCAAGTCGTGAATTGCGGCGGCGTTTTTAGCCGCATCTTTCATCTTTAGCCCGGCGCGCTTCGCCTCCAGATCGCTGAACTGGCGGTCTGTGTCGAGCGGCAGCACGTCGAGCGGTACGCCGAGCGGCTCAGGGTCGAGGTACGCACGGTCGCCCTTGCGCTTATCTCGCGCCACTTCGCGAGCACGCTCGTTCAGCGCCGCCTCCAGGTCCTTGATGGCGTCCTTGTTGACTTTGGGGTTCTTGCTGATCAGGTCCAGTCGCTCCGCCTCGAGTTGGCGAAACTCTGGGTCCGCGTACAACGGAAGCGCCGTCACCGGGATGCCCCCCGGATTCGGGTCAAGATACTGCCCGCGATCCTGCTCAAGGTAGTCGGCGGCGAGTTCTTCAAGGATATCGTCCAACTTCGCCTGCGTGTCGTTCAGGCGTGACTGGTGGCGCGGAGAGCACTCCTTCTTCTGCGCCCGCAGCTCAGGTAGCTTCGCAGCAAAACGTGGGTCACCATGAGGATTCAGCAGCGACACGGGTACACCGAGCGGGGCGTTGTTCAAGCCATGCAGGTCCTCCCGCTTCTGCGCCTCAGCCAGCCCGTGTGCGCAGTCGTTGAGCCGCTCCTCAAGCTCGGCGATCGCCTGCCTGTTCTTCACCGGGTCCTGTGCAACCAGCACCGCACGCTGCACCTCCATCTCGTGAAACACTGGGTCCTCGTCAAGCGCTATGACCTCAACGGGAACGCCTTCTGGTTCAGGGTCGAGATAGCCACGGTCATTGCCGAGCATCTCGGCCGCCATCTGGTTCGCCAAGTTGTTCATCTGCTCCTTGACGGTGGCAAGTTTGTCAGCGTTTCGGCGTGGGTCCTTGCAGAGCTCTCGCGCGCGTGTGGCCAGCTTGTGAAAGTCTGGGTTGTTGTGCGGCTTCACTGCCTCAATAGGAATCCCATGCGGCTTTGGATCCACGTTCCTCAAGTCGTCCTTCAGGACTTGATGCGCCAGCTCGTGCGCCCGCTCGTTCAGGCGGTCCTCAAGACCTTCGATTTGCTTCGCATCCTTGACCGGGTCCTTCAGCATCAGCTTGGCGCGCTCTACCTCGAGACCGCTGTAGATGCCGTCCGTGTCCAGCGGCAGGTCCGAGAGCGGCACGCCCTCCGGGTCCTGGTCCAGGTAAGCTAGACGCTCCCCACTCAATGCATGCTTTGCCAGCTCATGGATGCGGCCATTCAGTTTATTTAGCAGGTCCTGCGCCTTCTGGGCGTCACGTGTGTTCTTCTTGGCGCGACGCAGCTCCGGCAGAATCTTTGACACCTGCGGGTCTTCGCGCGGCTGCAGCAGCTCCAGCGGAATGCCCAGCGGGTTTGGGTCGACACCATCGAAGTCGCTTTCCTTCAGATTCCTGGCCAATTCCTGGGCGCGGTCGCCCATCTGCTCCTCAATACCCTTGATCTTGTCGGCGTTACTGAGTGGATCCTTTGTCTTGAGGTTGGCACGCTCGTGCCGCAGCTGCTGGAAGGTTGAGTCCGACTCTGCCCCCACCTCTTCCAGCGGAATCCCCTCCGGCTCCTTGTCCAGGAACCACAGGTCGCCCTCCACCTTCTCCTTCGCCAACTGTGCTAGGTGCGTATCCATATCCTTAAGCACATTCTGTGCCTCAGGCGAAGCACCCTTACCGGCCTTCTCCAGCTTCCGCAGCTGGTCAACAAGGGCGGCAAACTCAGCATCGTCGTGTGGCTTCATCGCCGCCGTCTCAATACCGTTGTACTGGGGTGGGAAGTGCCTAAGTTCTTCCGCCTTCTTCACCACAGCCAGTTCTGCCGCGCGGTCGTTGAGCCTGTCCTCAATATCGGCAATGCGGCGCTGGTTGCGTCGCAGGTCCTGTGCCTTGAGCTTCGCCCGCTCTACCTCCAGCTCGGCGATTTCCTCGTCCTTGTCGAGCGGCAGGTACTCCAACGCGACACCCTCCGGCTTCGGTTGGAGGTAAGCGCGGTCGCGCTCCAGCAATTGATCCGCCAGCTCATAGGCGCGACTGTTCATCTGGTTCTCCAGGCTCTTGATAGCATCGGCATTCATCTTCGGATCCTTTTTCAGCGTGCGCAGCTGCGGGATCATGCCAATAATCTTTGGGTCCTCAGTGAGCTTCAGTAGGGCCAGCGGGATTCCCTCAGGGGCAGGGTCGCAACCAGAGAGGTCTTCCTTCAGCTGCCTCCTCGCCAACTCGTGCGCGTGGTCATTCAACCGCTCCTCGAGATTCTTGATTGCGCGTGCATTGCGCTTCGGGTCCCTTAGCTTCAGCCTGGCGCGCCCCACCTCCATATCATGAAACTCCGGATCGCTGCTGAGTAGTAGGTCGGCAAGCGGCACGCCCTCCGGCTCAGCATCGAGGTAGCCGCGGTCCATCGCCTCATCTGCCATAGCGCGCACTCGGTCGTTCATCTTGTCCAACGCCGCCTGCTGCGCCTTCTGGTCGGCAACGGTGCCCTTCTTCAGTTTGCGAATCTGCTTTACGGCTTCTGCAAACTCGGAATCGGCGTGCGGGTTCAGCAGCTCCACCGGAAGACCGCATGGGGATGGGTCGACGCCGCGAAGGTCCTCAGCAAGCTGCTCACGTGCCAACTCATGCGCGCGGTTATTCATTTGACTCTCGACATCTTTGATCTTAGAGGCGTTGCGGCGTGTATCCTGCGCCTTCAGCTTGGCCCGCTCCACCTCTAGCCTGTGGAACTCCGGATCTCTGTCGAGCGGTAGCTCCGCAAGTGGAACACCCTGTGGAGAAGCGTCCAGGAACTCGTGGTCACGCCCAAGCATTGCCTTAGCCAGTTCATGAGCGTGATCGTTCATCTGCTCCTCCAGCTTTGCCAACAGATGCGCATTCTTCTTCGAGTCCTTCGCAAGCTCCCTGTGCTGACTCACCATCTCCGCGAACGCGGAGTCATTGTGAGGGTTCACCAGGGAAATAGGCAGTCCCTCCAGGACCTGGTCGAGGCTCTCCAAGTCCTTCGCGCGCTGCTGCTCCGCCAACTCGTTTGCGCGCTCCCGAAGGCGATCCTCGGCGTCCTTGATCTTGGCAGCGTTGCGACGCGAGTCCTGCGTCTTCAGAACAGTGCGTTGCACTTCCATGTTGTGGTACTGCGCGTCCGTATCGAGCGGGAGCAGATCGAGCGGAACACCCTTCGGTGCTTCCTCCAGGTAGGTGAGGCGATCGCCACGCAGCTTCTCACCAGCCACCTCGTGAGCACGGCTGTTCATCGCGTCTACCACCTGCTGAAGCTGCTCCGGCCGCGTCCTCGGATCCGCCTTCATGTCGCGCAACTGCGGCAGATACGCGGCGAACTTCGCGTCGGAGTGCGGGTCGATCACAAAGAGCGGAACGCCCTCCGGCTTAGGGTCAAGCCCGCGGAAGTCCTCCTGCTTCTGGGCCTCGGCAAGCTGGTCAGCCCGCGCGTTCAGCTGATCCTCGAGCTCCTGGAGCTTCTTGGCATTCTTCACGGGGTCTCGAGCCTTGAGCTTCGCACGCTCAACCTCCATCCGATTGAACTGCGGATCCGAGTCCAACGGCAGGTACTTGAGTGGCACGCCATTCGGCTCCGGCTCCAGGTAGGAGCGATCCTGCTTCAGCATCGCCTCCGCCAGCTCGGCGCCGCGGCTGTTCATTCGATCATTCGTCTCCTTGATGGCTGCCGCATTGCGCTTTGTGTCTGTTTTTAGGTCACGCAGCTGTTTGGCGAGATTCGCGAATTCATCGTCGCTGTGTGGCACAATAATAGCGTACGGAATGCCGTGTGGGTCCGGCTCGAGGGCGCGCACTTCACCCTCCTTCACCTCCTTTGCCAGTTCACGGGCGCGATCGTTAAGCTGGCCTTCGAGCGCGGCAATCGCCTTCTGGTTGGCGTGCGGGTCCTCTGACTTGAGCTTTGCACGCCGCGTCTCCAGGCCGTGAAATGTGGGGTCCAAGTCCAGCGGGACGTGGCAAAGATCCACCCCCTCCGGCCTCTCATCGAGGTAGCCGCGGTCATTCTGCAGCAGTCGCTTCACCTTCTCGCGCGCCATAGAGTTGAGCTCGTCCTTGAGATCTTTGATGCCCTGGCGATTCGCAACAGGGTTTTTCTCCAGTCGGCGCAGGCTTTCCTCGGCGTCCACGAAGCAGGCGTCATCGCCAAGCTTGAGCACCTCGATTGGCACACCCTCCACCATGGCATCCACGTACTGCTTGCGGACCGCGTTTGCCAGCTCCTCGGCACGCGCGTTCAGGCGATTCTCGATGTCGGCGAGCTTGTCAGCGCTCTTCTTTCCGTCGCTCGGCGCCTTACGCAGTGCGCGCGCCTCGTTCTCGAGAGCCCTGAAGACGGGGTCTTTATTGAGCGGCAGTACCTCGAGTGGAATGCCGTTCGGATGCTGGTTCAGAGAGCGCCGTTCCACGTCGTGCACCGCCTGAGCAATCTCCTTCGCGCGCTCGTTCATCTGGTCGAGCAACTGCGACGCCATCTTTGCCTTGCTCGGGTTTTTCTTCGCGTCGCGGTACATGTCCTCCAGCTCGTGAAAACGTGGGTCTTCGTCTAGGTAGGGGTTCAGGTCCTCCAGCGGAATGCCGAGAGAGTCCGCCTCCATGTCGCACCGGGCATCCTTCTTCACGTCCCTCGCCAATTTGTGCAGGTGGTTGTTCATTTGCTCCTCCACCGCGCGAATGGCACGATCGTCCCGGAACTGGGCGCTCTTCAGAGCTGCGCGCTTCATCTCGAGGGTGCGAAAGGTCTGATCCACGTCCAGCGGTAACTGCCGCTGCGACACACCCTCCGGTTCGGCCTCCAGGAAGATGCGGTCATTCCTTAGTGCCTCGGCAGCCAGCACGTCGGCGCGATCGTTCAAGGCGTCCTCTGTGTCTCGGATAGCTTGCGCGTTGCGCCCTTGGTTCTGGCACAGCTTCGCGCGCTGCGCCTCCAACCGGCAAAACTCTTCATCGGTGTCGAGCGGCAGCTCAACAACCGGTACATTGCGCGGGGCGCTGTCGAGGTACATGTCGCGGTCCTGGGCATTCTTCATCTTAGCTAGGTCGTGCGCGCGGTCATTCATCATCTGTTCCAGGTCGCGCAGTCGGTCCTGATCGGCGTAAGGGTCCTTCTTGGACTTGCGGTACTGCTCCTCAATGCCGACAAACGTCGGATCGTCGTCGAGGCCGAGGCCGCTCAGCTTTCGACCCTCCGGCTCGGGGTCGATGTAGTCCTCCCGCTCCTCCGCGGCCTTTTCCTTCGCCATCTCCATCATCAAGGCGTGCAGGTCCCCCTCCGCAGCCTTGATGGCCTGCGCGTTCTTCTTCGGGTTCGCCCGCATCTCCACCAGTGCAGCCTCCTTCTGCAGGTACTCAGGATTCCGTTCCAGCGGAAGGTCCTCCGGCGAGAAACCGAGCGGGTTTCCGAGATTCGCACGTTCCTCTCCACGCAGCTTCGCTGCTACGTCGGCAGCGCGCTTCTGCATGGCGTCACCGAGGTCGTGCCCCTTGTCGAGATCGCCGTCACCGTTGGCTGCAATGTGTGCCACTTCTAAATCTGAGAACGGCACGTCGTCGTCAAGCTGTAGCGCCTCGCGCGCAATGCCGCCAACCCGCGGCGGCAGTACGTTCGCGCGCACTTGCTGCTTCAACATCTTCGCCATCTCGTTCGCGTGCGCGTTCATCGCATCCTCCAGTTCACGCACCTTCGGGTTTGGCGCACGTGCTCCCTGGCCCTGTGTGCGGAGTGCCATGCGCTGCGCCTCCATTTTGCCAAACTCCTTGTCCTTGTCCAGCGGGATGTACTTCAGTGGGATGTTTTGCGGGGCCTCCTCCATGAAGGCACGGTCAGCCTGAATCTTCTCCTGCGCCAGCTCCTCGGCTCGCAGATTGAGGGCATCCTCGATTTCGACGATCGCTTTCTTGTTTTTTGCAGGCTGTCGCATCAGGCGTGCACGCTGCGCCTCTAGGTTGCTAAACTCCTCGTCCGTGTCAAGCGGCAGCTCCTCGAGGGGTACGCCCTTCGGCAACAAAGTCATAAAGGTGGGGCGCTCCTTGCGGTTCAGGCCCTTGGCCAACTCATGCGCACGGTCGTTCATAAGCTCCTCGCAGTCCGCCAGGTCCTGCGGGTTGGCCTTCGGGCTCTTCTTCAGATCACGGTACTGCACCTCCAGCTTGTGAAACTGCGGGTCGTCGTTCAGCGGCAGGCTCTCGACTAAGCGGCCCTCTGGCTCGGGGTCAAGGAAGGTGCGCATCTTATCCAGCTCCTCAGCCGCCAGAGCGTTCACCATGTCGTGCATCTCACTCTGTAATGCCTTAATCGCCGCCACGTTCTTGTAAGGATCCTTGCTGAGGAGGCGGAGGCGCTCTTCTTTAGCGAGGTAGACCGGCGTGAGGTCCAGCGGCAGCTCCTCCAGAGGAATGCCGAGCGGGCAAGGGTCGAGGAAGGCGCGCTCCTTGGCCAGCTTCTCCTTGCCGAGCTCGCCGGCACGGTCGTTCAGCGCCTCCTCGAGATCCTGGATCGCCGTCGCGTTCCGATGCGGCTGCTCCTTCAGCAGCAGACGCTGCACCTCCATGTCTCGGAACGGTTGATCCTCGTTCAGTGGGAGCTCTGCGTAGGGAATACCACTGAACCGGGCGTCCAGGAACCTGGGCCGCTCCTTCTCCTTCAGTGCCTTGGCAAGCTCGTGCGCGCGGTCGTTGAGCTGATTTTCAATGTCCGCGATCGGCTTCATGTTGCGGCGCAAGTCCTTCTTCAGCTTTACGCGCTGCGCTTCCATCTCGGCGAATGCAGAATCCGTGTCCAGCAGGACAAGACGCAGCGGCACGCCCTCCGGCTCGGGGTCGAGATAGTTGCGGTCACCCTTCAGCTTTTCCGTCGCCAGCTCCATTGCACGGTCGTTCAGCTCTTGCTCTGTCTCTGCGATGGCGCGCGCATTGCGGCGCATGTCTTGCTTCTGCTGCTGCCGCTTTACCTCCAAAGAACGGAACAGCTGATCCTCATCCAACCCCAGATCCGCCACCGGGATACCCTTGTACGCGGTGTCCATGTAGTCCGGTCGTTCAGCGGCGTTCATGTTGTGCGCGATCTCGAGCGCAATGTCGTTCATGCGGTCTTCCATAACCGGCACCCTGCTCGTGTCTCCGCCACGGCTAAGTGCACGGCGGCGCTTCGTGTCGAGGTCCTTGAACTCCGTGTTGCCACAGAGCGGGAGATTCTGCACGAGGCGGCCTTCCACTTCAGGGTCGAGGAAGCTGCGGTCACGCGCCGCCTCGGCAGCCGCCAAGGTCTCCACCATGTCGCGCATATCGCCCTTCAGGTCATTGATTACCTTGGCATTGTGGCGCGGGTCCTTCTGCAGCGCACGCAGGTCCTTCTCCTTCCTGAGGAAGTCATCGTTGTAGTCCAGACACAGCTTCTCCAGCGGCATACCGTACGGGTCCTGCTCCAGGAAGGCGCGCTGATTGGCTTGCTGGTCTTTGGCCAGCTCGCGAGCTCGGTCATTCAGTTCATCTTCGAATGCCTTGATGTCGTCGCGGTTGCCCAGAGGGTCCTCCTTGCGCAGCTGCAGACGCTCAATCTCCTTCGCATGAAACTCCGGATCGGTATCAAGGGGAAGATCTGCCACCAGAATGCCAAGCGGCGCGGGGTCCAGGAAGAGCTCCCGCTCATCACTCTTCAGCTCCGCAGCCAGTTCATGCGCACGGTCATTGAGCTTGACCTGAAGGTCCTTCATCGCCTTTGCGTCTCGCTTCGGCTTGCGAGTGAGAGCGCGCAAATCATCCTCCAATCGACTAAACCCCTCGTCCTCGTTCAGAGGAAGCAGGTCGAGCGGAACACCCTCCGGCTCGGGGTCCAGGTAGACGCGCTCTCTCTTATGCATGTCTTTCGCCATCTCAGTGGCGCGATCGTGCATCCTGTCCTCCATGTCGTTTATCTTGCGCGCGTTGGCGGCGGGGTCGCTCAGCAAGCCAGCGCGCGCTTTCGCCATTTCCTCGAAGGCATAGTCGTTCAGTAGCTCAATGTCGTCACGCGGAATACCCTCGTATTCGAGGTCCATGAAGCCCAGTTCGATGCTAACTGTGGAGTCGGCCAGGGCAGTAGCGCGGTCCCGTAATTCCTCCTCGACCTCGCGCACCCTGCTGGCGTTTCGCGGGTCCTTCTTGAGGTTATGGCGCTCGCGCTCAGCGTTCATGTAGTCTGAGTCACTGTCCAAGAGTGGGGCCAGCTTCTCAATGTCTTGTCCAGCCAAGTACTTCCACCGCTCCTTGCCCAGCAGGGCCCTCGCTAGCTCGTGCGTACGGGCATTCATCTTGCGCTCCAGCGCCAGAATCTCATCCTCATTCCTGTGCGGCTTGTGATACAGACGCTTCAGCGCATCCAGCTGCTCCTGAAACTTTAGGTCTTCGTCAAGCGGGAGGTCCACCAGTGGTACTCCTTCCGGCTCGGGGTTGAGGAAGGAAAGGTCCAGCTCGCCGAGCTCGCGTGCATTCTCAGGAGGCTCGGTGATGCGCACGTGCGCGTGCTCGTGCGCGACAACCTTCACTGTGCATGGTACATCTCCCGTGCCAGAGGTGCAGTTCACGCCAATGGTGTAGCGGCCCGGTTTGCTTACGTGCTGCACAAGGCCGATTTCGCGATTGTTCGTCGCCTGCGTACTTGGGCTGATGCGCTTGTCATTGGAATCGTACAGATACATTGAGAGAAAGTCTTGCGCAATCGCATCACCGCCGTTCGCGTGCCTGAACGGCTTTTCTTGCTTCAGAAGAATGTGGAGGTCGGTCGGCACATCGACAAGGATGTCCACGCGTGCATGGCTCTTGTTGATCAGGTTCACGTGCGCGATGGCCGGTAGTTGGCGCGCCACGTCCGTGTTAAGACGCCTGATGTCCAACTTATCTTTGTCGCCCTTTCGCAGAAACCAGTAGGAGAAGATGAACTTACCCTTGTCGCGTTGCATGCCAGTGGGTACGATGTAGCACAGCGAGTCTCCAGGGATCGTCATTACATCAGCCACCTCACGGTTATACAGATACAGGCCGGAGCGCAGGCGGCGGTGGTTGTTGCCAGTAACCAGGTACGTGGGGATGCGCTCGGCACTAAGGCTCTTCGCAATGACAAGCGCACATTGAACATAGTTCAGCTCGTGATTTGTCTGGCGATGCAGCAGATGTCGCTGATCCGGCTGCCGGACCATGCCAATGATTTGCACCGGGTCCTCCGAATCGTTACGCACCACATATAGCGGGTTCTCACGCCACGTCACAAGCGAAACATTTCCGCCGTTGGTAGAGTCTCCCCACTCACTATTGAAGTTTTGGCACGGTTCCAGCGGGCCCTTAATGTACACCTGCTGCATGTTCGCAAACACATCAAGGAAGGCGTTGGCAGGAATATAGAAGACGCTCTGCTGCTCCGGGTTGCAGATTGAACGCATCTCCGACATCCAGCTCGGGTCGTCTTTGTGCATAGGACCCGAGTACGGCGAGTCCTCATACGGGTTGTACATCTTCACAAGCACATCCGCAGGAGTAAGGTCGATGGCATTGCGTGTTTCGATGAAGCCCAGCACCGCGTAGCTGCCTTCGTGGTGTAGACCGTACTGCTCAGCCTGCTCGCCCAACGCCAACGCAGCCAGCGCAGTCTGATCGAGCTCACTGTTCAGGTCACGCCAGAACTGAACACTCTTGATGTCGTAGTTGACCACCTTCGCCTTCTCCGCCTCCATAGGTATGAAAACGACAGGACGGCCGGAGAAGTCGTGGAAGACCTCAGCGAGCGAGCAGCCCGCCAAGTTCTCATACAGCGTGTAGAACTTCGCGTACGCCTTCTCCAGCAGCAGCGGCCACCAGTGGTGGGTCGGCGAGCGGCAAAACACCGTGTCGTCCTTCACCATCGGAATGCGGTCGTCGATCTCCACCTTCACCCACTGCCCGTAGCGGTGGAACTGGAACGTGTAGCGGCCGTCCTTGCGCGGGTTCTTCGAGACGAAGCAGTTGCGGATCACGTCGGGGTGGCGTTCCAGCAGTGCCGCGAACGCCGTCAGCGTACTGCAGTCGTAGTGGTCGCCCTGCCCGAACTGGTCCCGCCTCAGCTCGTTCGGCAACAGCGGCACGGTCTTGCCTTCAGGGTACAGGTCGCCGATGTGCACCCACGGATCGCTGGTCGCGCCGCGGTTGTCCATGTAGAAGCGCTTGTCCTCAAAAGGCGAGTCGCTTTCCACCTGCTCGCCGTGGCGCGCGGCATCGAACACGACGGGGGTGTAGTCGACCGGGTTGTGCTCCAGCGCGGCGTCTTCGCCTTCGTCGATGATGTCCTCATCGTCAAACATCGTGGCGTCCTCTGGCGGGTCGACAATGCGCACGTTCGACGCGTGCGACCCAATAATGGTAATGTAGGCCGGCACGTCGCTCTTCGCACGCGGGCACGTGATCGAGATGGCATACCGACCACTCCGAGGAAGCCGGTGGATGGCGCTGATCTCGCGGAAGTTCGTCGCGGCGTGCACGCCCGCCACCTTGCGGTCCGTGTCGTCGTAGAGGTACATACCCATGTAATCCTCCGTCATGGCGTCGCCGCCCGACTTGCTGACATAGGGCTTTGTTTGGTGGAGAAGGATGTGTACATCGGTGGCTTCATCAACGTAGAAGTCGACCCGGTCCTTCTCCTTCTGGCACAGCTCCACATTCTTGGTAGCGGGGCTGGACCAGTTCATGCTCGGAATGGCCAGCTTCGTCATGGTCAAGTCGCTGTAGTCGACATCCTTCATGCGGTATAGGGCGAGGGAGAAGGGGCCATCAACACCCTTGTGCATGCAGGAGGGGACAAGATAACACAACGAGTTGGGGGGAATCGTCATGGTATTTGCCACCTCACGTGAGTTGAGGAAGAGGCTCTTGTGGATGGGCTTGTGGTTGTTGCCCGTGACCCAGAAGGTGGGGATCGGGTTGGCGTACGAGTAGTGGATGAGCACCATGCCACACTGGAGATACTTTGTCATCTCAGTTAGGGACATGAAACGGCGCTGGTCCTCCTGTTTAATGATCACCACCACCTCGAGAGCGGTACTACCGCTGTTGCACACAAAATAAAGGGGATTTTTGCGCCACGACACGCTGGTGGGATTGCCGCCGGCCGACTCACCCTTCCACTCGTCCTCAAAATACGTCGCATCCGAGGCAACGGTGGTGATGTAGCATAGCTGCACGGAGTTCATAATCTTGAGAAAGGTGCTCAGAGGCAGAAAAATAGACCGCTCGTCGTCGACATCATGCTTGGCGCGTTGCTTCGCATCCCAGGTCGTATCCTTTGAGTTCAGTGGACCCTTGTAGAGGTACTCCTCGTCCTCGAAGGGGTTGTGCAGGCGAATAACGATGTCATTGATAGAGGAGGTGCCCGTCAGCGAGAATATCTCGAGGATGCCGTACTGTTGTTCTCGCTGCAGACCCATCGTCTCGAGCTCGATATCTTTGGTAAGCACTGATGCCACAAACTGTCCAGAGTGTATGCGCTGCGCCAAGTCAAGCCAGTAAAAGCCCTCCGTAACCTCGGCTCCTGCCGCCTTAGCCAGCTTGGCGTCCATGGGGATGTTCAGCACCGGGTTGCCAGTCAGGTCGTGGAAGGTCTCCTGCAGTGTGCAGCCCTCGAGGTGGTCGTAGGCGGTGTAGAACTTCGCGTACGCCTTCTCCAGCAGCAGCGGCCACCAGTGCTCCGTCGGGGACCGAAGGTAGAGCACCTCGCCGTCCTCCATGGGAATTGTGTCGTCGATCTCGACCCTCACCCACTCCCGCCCGCGGAAGAACTGGAACGTGTAGCGGCCATCCTGGCGCACTTTCTGGGTCACAAAGCAGTTGCGGATCACATCAGGGAAGCGCACAAGCGTTGCGAGGGCAGAGATCATGAAGCATTCGTAGTGGTTGCCTTGGCCAAACTGCTCACGCGAGAAAACCTCGGGCAGCAGCGGCTGGTTCAGGCCAGCTGGGTAGACCTCTGTAATGCGCTGCCATTCGCTGGCAATGTGCGCGTTTTCGCGTTGAAACACAACATCGGAGAACAACTTGTTGCTGTCGGGGACTTCCTTGATAGACATGGTTCACCTAGGCTACAGAGACAGGCGGAGGCCCACACACGAGAAGGGGGGAATTCGAAAAAAAGAAACGGAAAAGACCCGCTGGCGGGGTGCAGTGGCTGAGCAGAATGGGAAGAGAGGCCAGCGAGGGTGGAGAGAGTGAGAAGAATAGAAAAACAGAGGCGAAATGAACGCCAGAGAAGAGAAAACGCGGAGCAGAACACGACACAAAAACAGGAGGGGGGGGAAACAATGAGAAAAACGAGTGTATGTGTGCGAGGGGTGGAGGGACAGAGGACTGAAGGGTAGCACGCGGCGGTGTCGATGATTGCGTTTGTGAGACTCAACAGAGGAAAATGAAAGGTGCAGCTCTGCTACAGCTCCGCTGACGACGTGTAGAGGTCCTTTCGTAGATAAGGACGACAGTAGCAGCGACTTCTCAGAGTAACAGACACCAGCGAGCCACCAAGGGGAAGAACGCAAAGGGTGGAAGAGGGGTAGTGGTGAGGAGAGAAAGGCGGGAGAAAACGGTCAAAAGTGAAAAAAGAAAAGTGGCACAGCGAAAGAGACGGCACAGTTCAGGGGAAAAACTGTGGCCTCTGTGATCACTCGTAAATGTGGCCAACTCACGCAGAGCCAAGCACGTATAGGAACACGGAGAGAGTCCTCAGCCACAGAAACAGAAAGAGAGACTATGAATGGAGACAGACACGCACTGTGGTGTGAAAGAGAGCCAGACAGCGATGGGACGCGAAAGGGACGTGGGACGAGGAAGGGAGTCTCGCCTGCGGAAATGGCGCAGGTGAGTGACGTAACGTGTAGCCAAAAAACACACACACAAAAGAGCGATCTTTTCTTGGCAGATGTCGAAAACACGGAGAGACAAGTCGGGGCGGGGGGGGGGGGGGGGGCAGAGAGAGGTGGGCTGTGGATGAGGAAAGTGGAATATGTTGGCAGCACAGACGCTGGGAGAAAAAGAGTGAGAGCCAAGAAACCACCCACACACGCACACGCACACGCCTTCCGACGGGCCTCCTTACTTTTCCTCTGTCGTCGTCTTCGTTGTGTTTTCTGTTGTTGGTGTTCCTTCCTGGGCAGCACACCTGCACTCTTTGGCGGCACGAGCGTTGTATCCGTCTGATGTAGCACGTAAGGGCTGGTGAGGAGTTGCAAAGCGGTGCACTACAGCGCAAAAAAAAAAATCACCGACGAACAAAACACAGAGTGAGAGGGCAAAGTGAAGAGATGCGATGTTGACGACGCTCAGCGAGTCCGACCGATTCAATCAACTAATCCACCATGTACACAGGTGCAAAGGTAAACGAGAAAACGGCAACAGGGAAGGGGGAAATTCCACTGCGGGAAGCGCGTGTCAATCGAGCAGCAGCGCGGAAGACGGTGGAATCGAGAGTGAAGAAGTGACGTGGACCAGGCAGAAGAAAGCGAGACAAAGAGAAAGGAGGAAGAAAGAGCAAAGAGAGTGCACGTATACGTCTGCTGAGAGGACATTCATGCTGAGGGAGAGTGCAATGACCGCCATGGGTATTCTGGTCACCCCCACTACTACTATTGAACGTGACCAGAGCGGGAGAGAGAGAGAGCAGGAATAGGAGACTGCTTCGCTTTCTTCAAGTAACACCGACAACAGCAGAGCACTTCAGTCCCCCTTTTTCTCCACCACGTGTGTGTTCTCTGAGAAAAATAGGAAAGGGTGGGCTGGTTGCTTTACTCAAGGGTCCGAGAGAAGATCATGATGAGGCAAACGAGATTTACTCCATCAACCCACGTGCAGCGCTGCCTTCACCCATTCAGTCTTTCCTCCCCCAACACGCAGCGACAAACAGAGCTGAACTGTTGGGACTCTCTTCTACGTTTGTCTCGGTCCACAGTTGATGTTGACTGGAGGGCAGCAGATCACTCTGGAGGTCACGCGTGTATGTTCGGTTTTTTATCATCTCGTTGAGTAAGTGAGTACATCATGTGGTGAATCCTCTTGTCGCCATGAAGTGCTTAAACGAGCGCGACCGCATCAAGGGCGTAGTGGGGGAGAAAAATAAGCGACGACTCAAACGAAGCGAAACGTAAAGTGGGGGAAAGGCAACACACGCGCAGACCTAAAAAAAGAGCTAAAAAAAAAGGCACGTCAACAACACTCCTCCGCTTTGTGGGGCCCGCTGGTTTCCGTGTTTACTTCCGTGCCGCGTACCGGCCACCCACCCCCGCCCCCCATACACGGCAGCCACGGAAGCAGTAGCGTCTCAGGAAGAAAAAAAAGGGGGGCAGCTAGACCCTGCCAGAAGACGCACGCATAGAGGCTTGCGCATCGGCGACTCAAGAACTCAGAAAGCCGGACAGCGACGAATGAGCAAAGGCACACTACAAGAAATGGGTTAGCTATGCTTAGTGACGTGTTCTCCCTCAAGAACACGTCACAGAACTCGCTCATTCGGCGTGAGCGCTTCGTAACAATCTCCCCATTCCGTAGGGCTTGAGCTGTCGTCTGGCACAGATGATAGCCTCCGTCAGGCTCTTGGCTTCACTCGTTCTTTTGTGTCGCTTTCTCATTGTCCCTTGAGAGATCATGGCGAGCACCTCGCATGTTCAACTGGCACGCGCAGCATACGCGCGCACACGCACCGGGAGTCCGAGTTCCCCTCAGAACTCGATACCGAAACGCATGCACGTTCCTGGCAGGAGTCATCACCAACGCCGGTAAGGAAGTCAACCGCACTGCAGAAAGAGTGTGTGTGTGTGTGAAAAAATAGACGATGAGGGGGGCGAGGAGTACGCACGCGATGCCAAGCCGCGGAGACAGAGGCGGAGGGAGTGGCTTGAGGAGGTACAGACTAAGGGGAAGAAGGGGGAGGTAACATGGCAAAGGAGGCGTAGACGGAAAATGGCGAGCATTCGAACACCAAAGAGGCCTACAATCTGACACACAGACGCATACATCTTGATGTGTGTGAATAGGTGGCAGAGAGAGAGACCAGCACTCATTCTCCAAGACACTATCCAACCGAATGCAAACGAAAAAGCGAATGAGAAAGACGGGAAAGGAAAGAGAGAGGGGTCCGTTCATCGGCTAAAGCATCTCAGACACCTTGCGAGAAGTATCCTCGAAGAATATCGCCCATGACGCAGAAGCAAACAAAAGTGTTTGACAAAACAACAGCAAAGAAAGAAACGCACATTAGGCGACACCAAGGCACGCACGTTTTACTGTGGCACCTGACGACGACGGCGTACGCACCATACGCTCATAGGCCTCTGAGGTGGAGGGAGAGTATGAGAGAGAGAGAGAGACAGAGAAAAAAGCGAAAGAAAGCGGTGAGGAATGATGAAGGAAACAAACGTGAATCCATGAAACGACAGCCGCAAAAACACCGGCCAGGAAATAACGAGCTTTGAGGGTACGAAGAGGGGAACAGCGAGAGGGACCGATAGGGGATGAAAGAGCTGGGGAAAGCAAACGTGGCACAACACGTAGACATCGCACATAGACCCTTCTGGGGTCGATGTATGGACGCGCAAAGAAACAAACTTTCCGCGGTGTTCTTTGGGGTGGATGGTGTGAAGCAACACCACCTAGCATGCACAGGCACACACACACACACACACAGAAGATGCTGGTGTCCTGCAATGACCCAGTTGCTCATGCGATTTGGCGGCACAGGAAGGGAGGGGCAGCGCGGAAGGGGACCGTCAACAAACAGAGAGAGAGAGAGCGCTGTATCGTTAAAGGAGAGAAAACAGCGGTGGCAGGGAACGTCACGCTTCATCCTTCTCTCCGCGGGTCTTAGCCTAACTTGGACCGGCGAAGATCCACTCGTGTTACGCTACACCCTGTCATAACCCGTGCAAACAAATACTCGCGCAGATAGCGGCGTCGATACACCTTCGTCCCATCTCAGCTAACAGGCGCAGTACAAATTTGCAGTACTCCGCTCAGGGCTGCAGCGTGGAGGACCTCCCCGTACCACGCTGAGCGAAAGGAGAGGGGGAAAAAAGGCAGTGCCGCAACACAAGACAACGAAGAAGCCCACAAAGCGGATCTGGAGAGGCAGCGGATGTGTGTGTGTGTGTGAGCGCGCGCACTTATTTTTCCTCCACTCAACACTGCCCCCTCTCCCATCCCATCTACTACTCTCCTGTGCGCTAAACTGGACATTACAAGTACCTGCGATTGCGCGGGTTGCCGCGCGGCGTTTGCGCTGCAATGCTAGAGGTAGACGCAGAGCGCTGCGGCACCTGAGGCTGCCACGCACCCAGGCGAGCACTTGCAGAGGACGTGGTGGCTTTGGAGGACTGCACGCGCGGCGGGACATTGGGACGTATAGGTTCATTCAATGAAGCGAAGCGTGCTTGTGCATATGTTGGAGTGTAGATGATCAACGTGCATGGTGCACCTCCAGAGACAGGCCTGGAAGGGCAACCAACCAGGAAAGTGTATCGCCCAGGCTTTGTCGCCTGGAACGCGATAGCGTGCTCGCGCGCGTTTGACGCATCCCCGGTAGAACAGACGAGAGCGGTGTTGTTTTCGTAGGCAGCCATGAATATCTCATCCTCGGCTAAGTGATCGCCGCGCTTTATCGATTTCGGATCAGTCACCTTATTCTGATGCAGTAAGGCGTGAACATCGCATGGACTACTCACCACGAGGTCGACACGCACACTTGTCCCGGTGCCAGGCTGCACCAGTACATCCTTTGTTAAGCAACTGTGCGTTTCGTCGATCGGACGAAGTGTGGTGAGGTTGACGGGGTTGTCTTGCGGGTAGACGGAAAGCTGATACTTTCCAAAGCAGGCCTTCTTCTTGGTGTACGGGATTAAGTAGCACGTACTGTTCGCCGGCAGCTCCATCTCCACGCAAACCTCACGAGCATCGGTGAGGAGGCCTTTCTGCACAAATTTGTGTGTGTTGTACGCCAGGAGTGGCGCCACAAGCTGCGCGTTGCTGTCAGGCCGCAAGAGCGCCAACGCCGTCAAGTGGTATACCCCAAGGTTATGAGCGTCGTAGTAGACTGGTGCGCTGTGACGCAGCTCGGCCAGCACCGTCACATTTCGGTTGGAGTTGTTCTGCACGAGGTACATCGGATTTCGCCGAAAAGTAGTGTACGTTGGATTGCCACCGCTGCATGCACCCGTCCACTCTCCAGAGACTGTGAGGCGATCCCCGCAATTGACGTGGCAACGCTGCATGCTGGAGAAGTTGCGCAGGAACACCGGCTGTGGCACGTACAGAAACTCTGGCTCGCTCTCCGGGTCTGCCTTGCATGCAGACCGCAACGTGGGTGTCCAATCAGAATCGCCCTTCGCCAGTGGCCCGTGGTACTCGGGTGCATCGCGGTAGCAGTTGTGGATCTTCACTACCACATCGGATGGGTCGTTCGACCCCGGTACGGTCTCGATCACGTCAAAAACGGCGTAGTGACAGTGGCGGTGAATCCCATCCGGCGTCATGTCACTCGACACCGCCATGAACACGTCACCCCGCTCGAGCTGCTCATGAATGCGCCGCCAGAAGGTCACATCTCGGTAGTTGCACCCCGACACCTCCGCCGACAGCTTAGCGTCTAGAGGAAGATGTGTCACTGGTCGGCCGGTTAAGTCTCGCAGCGTCTCGTGTGACGTGCACTCGTCAAACCGATTGTAACCGCCTACATACTTAGCGTAGGCCTTCTCTACCAGCAGCGGCCACCATGCACCATTGGGCGAAACAGTGAACCGTGGCACCCCGTTCGCGTCGCACGGTATTCTGTCATCGATTCCCACCGTGACAGGAGTGCCGTTGGGGTCAAAGAAAACAAAGGTGTACGGTGCGCGGACAGGGTGCGTCTTGACCTGGAAGAGGCGGTGCAGTAGCGGTGGTTGCCGGCTCAACGCTGCCAGGAACGGTGCGAGATACGTTAAGTCTCCTGCGGGGGAAGCCATGTCTGACGTTTTGGGATAGTTGGGCAAGAGCGGCTGCATGAGACCTTCAGGGTACACATCAGCAATGCGCGGCCACGCGCCCTCTGCCTGGCTGTTTGCGTCGTGGAAGGGTGGGTCTGTAAATGCGGACGCCAATTCCACCGTTTCCCGTCGGTGCTCCTCAGTTCGCTCCTCCACCTCCCTCAGCTTCGTCTTTCCTTGCGGACGACGCGGAGGACTGCAGGACTCCCCCGGCGTGCCATTTCGTTTTCTGGGCTTCGTTGCCTGGCCATCGCTTGCGGTCGTGTGCTTAATGTGGTCCCTTTTGTATTCATCTGCAAGCTCCTCTACCCGACGGCGCAACGCATCCTCGACCTCCTCCTGATACCCAGCCGAGTAGTCCTCCGGGTGGTTCATCACACGCCGCCTCTCTTCAGACAACCCCCTGAACACCTCGTCGTCACGGTATGGAATCTTGTCTAAAGGAATACCGTACGCTTCCTTGCCTAAAAACAAATATGATTCGCCTGCCTCTATCTCATCAGCGACGTTCCTGGTACTGCGGCCCATGACGGTACCGACGTATCTGCCATTCTTCTTTGGACTAGGGCTTTGTCGAGGACCACCAGGTAGATTATCAAACAGCTCTTTCTGCGAGACCTCGCTCACCGTCTCCGCAAAGATTCCACGATATACGCCGTGCAGCGGGATTTCCGCCAACTCACTCGCACGTTGCCGCAACGAGTCCACCAAGGCCGCCCTTCGACAACCGCCACCACGATCGTCGGATGCCTCTAAATTGAAAAGCTCCCGCTCCAACGCCACAAATGTCTCATCCCGGTCGAGCTCCGCGCCACCCTCAGCCAGCAAAGCCATCTTCTCCCCTACAACAGCAGATCGAATTTCGTCCTTAAACCGCCGAGCAAGTACGTGAGCACGATCGAGCATCTCTCCCTCCAGTTGACGAATTCTCTTCAGCTCTGCATCAGCCTTTAACACGACGAGATACTCCTCATTTTGCTTACAAAAAACATCATCTTCGCTCAACTTCAAAAGCACAGTGGGGACACCATCAACCACCGAATCCAACAGCCCATCGAAGCCCCTTTCCGTTGTGCGCCTACCCTTCAAAAAATTCAATGCAACAGCACTGTCAACATCTTCACAACTGCCTACATATTTCCGCATTCCCATCCCACCACTTACACAAGAACACTCGTCCTTCTTCTCAAGACAATCCTGACAATAGACAAGACCACGTGCCAAAGAAAAAACACGCACCATCATCTCCTCTTCAATAGCAGCCATCTCTTTCG
>NC_025873.1:132459-147262 GCF_000755165.1 Leishmania panamensis | reverse complement strand
TGCGCGTTCGTTGAGAGTATTTTCGATGGTACGTATGTCGATTGCGTTGCCGGATTGTAGACTACTTCGACGCTTCTCCTCAAGGTGGACGAAGTCGGCGTCATTGTCGAGGGGAAGCAGGCGTAGCGGGACAGCGGCAGGCGCCGCAACAAGGAACATTTCCCGCTCCTTCCATTTCTGTTCTTCGGCAACGGCATGCAGGCGTTGGTTCAAGGCTTCTTGGTGAGCGCGCAACTGCGCCTCTGTCTTTTGTTCGTCAGCCTCTGTCTTTTCCATATCGTTAATGGCTTGTAAGAAGGGCTGGTCGCGGCTCAGGATCGGGAGTTCGGCGAGAGGGATGCCAGCCGGGCGCTTGTTGAGGAATGGGTAGCGCCGCACAAGCTTCTCCGCTGCTAGCTCATACACGCGTAGTTGCATGCTGTCTCGAATGGCTTTTATCTGTGTTGCTGAGCAATTGTTAGCGAGGCTCTTCTGGAGATCCGCCTCTTTTTCCATGTATTCGGGATCTTCGTCGAGACCCACCTCTGCCAGCAAGATGCCGAAGGGTGCTTCTTCGAGAAAGGAGCGCAAGGCGTGCACGGCCTGCCGCTTTAGCTCCCCATGTCTCTTGCGAATGGCCTCCTTGAGATCTATGATCTGTTCCTCGTTGGAGATGGGGTCCTCGGAGAGGAGGGCGTACAACTTTTCCTCCATGTCCTGGCACGGTGCGTCGCTGCCCACTGACATCAAAGACGGGCTGCGGCACTGCTCGCCCGTGATTTCGGCTCGCATGTTCGCACGAAAGTTGTCTGCTATCTCTGCCGCTCGAGCCTTCAACTTCTCTTCGATGGTGTTGATGACGTGAGGGTTGGTGGCTGGGTTGCTCAAGAGATTCATGCGCTCCTCCTCGAGATGTCGAATGAGTGAGTCTTCATGGAGGTCAAGCAAGTTCACGGGCACTCCATTTGGCTTGCCGTAGAGTCTCACGCGCTCCTCGTGCATCATTGATTTTGCCAGCGCGGCGGCACGGCTGTTAATCAATTCCTCAGTCGCGCGAATGGCTGCTGCGTTTCGCAGAGGATCGTACTTCAGTCGCGCGCGCTGAGCCTCCAGTGTGGTGATGGTGGTGTCGGCATTCAGAGGAAGCTCTCCCAGGTTCTTGGTATGGTAGCTGTCTTTCATGTACTGCGGACGCTCTGCTGCGTTCATCGCGATGGCCATACTGCTCGCCATGTGGCCCAGCTCTTCCTCAATCTCTATCACCTTGTTCATGTCTGGATTTGGTTGCTTCAACAAGTCACGCCGCCTACGCTCCTTTGCAAGGAAGTTGTTGCTGGTGTTGAGCGGAAGATCCGCAATGCGCCGTCCGTTGTGTTCTGGTGCGAGGTAGCTGGGGCGCTGCTTGGCCAGCAGCTCTGCCGCCATATCCTTCGCCATATCGTTCAGCTCATCCTCCAACGCAGCGACAGCGGTGGCACCCTCGCATGAGCTCTTCATTTTCTCCCGGCGCAGCGCCTCCTTGAGGACAAAGTTGCGATTCTCGCTCAGCGGTAGCTCATCGATCGCGACGTGCAAGTGCTCTGGTTTCATATGCTGGCGATCCGCCGCGAGCTCCGCAACTGCCAACCCTTCGGCACGCTCGTTGAGGGCGTCGTTCAGCTTTCGAATCTTCGCCTCGTCGCACGGTTCCTGCTGACGCTCGCGCAGTCGCGCTACCTCAAGGAGGTGGAACTCCGGGTCGATGTCAAGTGGCAAATCGTCCACTGGGAGTCCCAAATGCATAGGGTTGAGGAAGAGATCGCGCTCGCTAGCCCTCTTCTCGTTCGCCACCTCTCTCACCCGTTTCTTCAGCATTTCCTGCCATACCGCTACGTCGTCCCGATTCTTCTCTGGATCCTTCATTGCCAATCGCAGTGTATGCTCGAGACCAGTGAACTGCTCGTCTTCGTTCAGCGGAAGCAGCTCCAGCGGTATCCCCTCCGCTTGGGATCCGAGGAAAGCGCGCTCCCGCTTGTGCATGTCGTCCGCCATCCTCGCCGCCATATTATCCATTGTATTCTCAAGCGTGTTCACGCGGGCTGCGTTCTGCAAAAGATGTCTTCTAAGCTGCTCTCTTTCCTGGGCCATCTTTGCAAACGCGGGGTTCTCCATGAGCGGCAGGTCACCGGTCGGGATGCCCAGGTACTGCGGACGCATAAACGAGAACGACAGCGCCCTCTCTTTCGCTTCCGCATCCGCAGGCGACGCACGACTCGTCTTCTCCTGCAACTGTGCTGCGCTCACGGGCTGCCGCTTTTCCACGGCCACTTCCACAGGCCCCGTAGTGTGGCGATCGCCATCCACCAGCGTATCACTGTCGACGAGCTCGACCAGCGGCTGCCCCTTTAGGTCTTCACAGCACTGCGCACTCTCGTACGCGTCTGTGATGCGCACCCGCGCCGCCTCAACGCAAACGATCTCGACTCGACACTTCACCTCTACATCCCTCGCCGCTGGACACGTGATGGACAACACGTAGCGGCCTTGTGCGGGCAGGTAGGCCACCAGGCCGATCTCCTTCAAGTTTGACGCCGCCGACACCCGTGCCACCTGCTGCTTCGCATCGTCGTAGAGGTACATGCCGACGTAATTGTCAGTCCGCACGTCACTACTACTGCGCGCATCTCGGTTCCATTGCGAGAGGAGAATGTGCGCGACTGTAGGCACGTCGACGAGGAAGTCGACACGATCTTTTCCCTCGGGCACCATTGTAACGTGCTTGACCGCCGGCAAGTCACGGGCGACGTTGAGGCGAAGGCGAGAAATGCTCACCGCGCGCTCGTCCGCCGGTCTGCGGTACCAGTACGAGAGCAGAAAGATGCTTTTCTCATGGTACATGGCCGTTGGAACGAGGTAGCACTGCGATTGAGGTGGAACGCGTATCTTGCTTGCCACCTCTCGGTAATTGAGGAAGATGCCCTTCTGCACGACTTGGTGGTTGTTATGCGTGACAAGGTACGTCAGAATCGAATCGTTCTCCATGCTCTGTGCCAGGAGAAGGTCGCACCGCACGTAGCTCAGCTCTGGCAACAAGTGCAGCTGGCGCCGCTTGTCTGGCTGCCGAATCATGGCCATTATCTCCACCGCCTCGTTGCTTGTATTGACAACGGTGTAGAGCGGGTTTTCGCGCCACGTGAGCAGTGACGGGTTGCCGCCGTTCGTACCGTCACCCCATTCACTGTGAAAGTTCCAGCAGGGCTCGATGAGTCCAAGAAGATGCACCTGCGAAATGATGAAGAATGTGTGCAGGAAGATGTCGGCCGGCACACAGAAGGTGTTCTGCATGGTGCTGATGTGGTGCATTCCTCGCGACGCCCACCGCGGATCCGCCGGATCGGACATAGGGCCAGTGTAGGTGTACGCCGCGTACGGGTTATGCAGCTGCACCACCACCTCGCTGAGGGAACGAGGTGGTGATGCAGAAGTGACGAGTATGTCGAGGACACCGTAAAACTGGTGAGGTGCCAGACCGAGATTCTCTGTGGCATCGCCGGTTTGGGCTCCCACGGCTGTGGTGCGTAGCTCGTCACGCAGCCTCAGCCAGTACATGGGAGACGTTATGTCCAACTCAGCTGGCATTGTCGTTGGTAAGTCCAGCGGCGTGTTGATGACAGGACGGCCGGAGAAGTCGTGGAAGACCTCAGCGAGCGAGCAGCCCGCCAAGTTCTCATACAGCGTGTAGAACTTCGCGTACGCCTTCTCCAGCAGCAGCGGCCACCAGTGGTGGGTCGGCGAGCGGCAAAACACCGTGTCGTCCTTCACCATCGGAATGCGGTCGTCGATCTCCACCTTCACCCACTGCCCGTAGCGGTGGAACTGGAACGTGTAGCGGCCGTCCTTGCGCGGGTTCTTCGAGACGAAGCAGTTGCGGATCACGTCGGGGTGGCGTTCCAGCAGTGCCGCGAACGCCGTCAGCGTACTGCAGTCGTAGTGGTCGCCCTGCCCGAACTGGTCCCGCCTCAGCTCGTTCGGCAACAGCGGCACGGTCTTGCCTTCAGGGTACAGGTCGCCGATGTGCACCCACGGCCCCATCGTCACATCGCCGTTCCATTGCATAAATCCACGATCTTCAAACGGCACGTTACTGTCTGGACGCTCCGGCACATCAGCGGACGGCTCTTGGAACGCTTCGTAGTCGATGCGAGTGACTCGCGGGCGTATGCCTTCATTCTCCTCGACGCTCTCCGCTTCATCAGGCAGCATGGAGGCGTCCTCTGGAGCCGTGACGCGGCGAACCTGGCTGCCAAAGGAAGATACAATAGTGACTTTGGCCGGCACGTCGCCCTTTCCGCGCGGGCACGTGATCGAGATGGCATACCGACCACTCCGAGGAAGGCGGTGGATGACGCTCGTTTCACGAAAGTTCGTCGCGGCGTGCACACCCGCCACCTTGCGGTCCGTGTCGTCGTAGAGGTACATACCCATGTAATCCTCCGTCATGGCATCGCCGCCCGACTTGCTGACGTAGGGCTTTGTTTGGTGGAGAAGGATGTGTACATCGGTGGCTTCATCAACGTAGAAGTCGACCCGGTCTTTGGTTTGCATCTGCAGCTGCACTTCCCCTGTAGCAGGGTTCTTCCAGTCCATTTCAGTCCCCGTGAGCTTATTGATGGCGATGTTGCTGTAGTCTTCATGAGCCATGCGGTAGACGGCCAGCAGGAACTTGGCCTCGTCACCCTTGTGCATACAGGAGGGGACGAGGTAGCAGAGTGCTTGCGGCGGAATTTTGATGGTATTTGCCACCTCACGTGAGTTGAGGAAGAGGCTCTTAAAGATTGGCTTGTGGTTGTTGGCAGTCACCCAGAAGGTGGGGATCGGGTAGTGATAGGTGCATTGTGAAAGGATCATGCCGCACTGCTTGTACGTGGTCTCCTCCTTCGGGCCTTTCCGGTGCCGCTGATCATCCTGTTTGACCACAACTGAAAGCGTCACCGCCTCTGTGCCGTGATTCCTGAAGCAGTAAAGGGGATTTTTGCGCCACGACACGCTGGTGGGATTGCCGCCGGCCGACTCACCCTTCCACTCGTCCTCAAAATACGTCGCATCCGAGGCAACGGTGCTGATGTAGCATAGCTGCATCGAGTTGACAATGCGAAGGAAAACATTCAGCGGCAAGAAGATGGAGCGCGGGTTGTTGACGTCGTACTTAACGCGGTGCTTATCTGACCACGCCAAGTCGTTCTGGTTGAGGGGGCCAGTGTAGACAAATTCGTCATCTTCGAAGGGGTTGTGCAGGCGAATAACGATGTCATCGAGCGCGGATGTCCCCTGAAGAGAGAAGATATCGAGGAGGCCGTACTGTTGTTCTCGCTGCAGACCCATCGTCTCGAGCTCGATATCTTTGGTAAGCACTGATGCCACAAGCTCCCCAGAGTGTATGCGCTGCGCCAAGTCAAGCCAGTAAAAGCCCTCCGTAACCTCGGCTCCTGCCGCCTTAGCCAGCTTGGCGTCCATGGGGATGTTCAGCACCGGGTTGCCAGTCAGGTCGTGGAAGGTCTCCTGCAGTGTGCAGCCCTCGAGGTGGTCGTAGGCGGTGTAGAACTTCGCGTACGCCTTCTCCAACAGCAGCGGCCACCAGTGCTCCGTCGGGGACCGAAGGTAGAGCACCTCGCCGTCCTCCATGGGAATTGTGTCGTCGATCTCGACCCTCACCCACTCCCGCCCGCGGAAGAACTGGAACGTGTAGCGGCCATCCTGGCGCACTTTCTGGGTCACAAAGCAGTTGCGGATCACATCAGGGAAGCGCACAAGCGTTGCGAGGGCAGAGATCATGAAGCATTCGTAGTGGTTGCCTTGGCCAAACTGCTCACGCGAGAAAACCTCGGGCAGCAGCGGCTGGTTCACGCCGTTAGGATAAAGTTGGGTAATCGAAATCCATTTAGTGGCGATGCCAGCGTTGTTCTTGTTGAACTCATGGTCAACGAACATGTTGCCACTGTCCGGCACTTCGTAAATCGATGAAGCCCCCATCGTAGATCGTGGGTGACTTTGCGGCAATCGATTCCTGAAGATAACTCAGAAAGGGTGGGTGGGCGAATAGAAGACAAAGCGAAGGGGAAAAAAAATGAAGCGAAAAAGACTGTACGATGTGGGGGAGGGGGGAGGGCGTGTGTCCCGTGGCGCGGGGAGGCGGGAAACAAAGAAAGAGATCGCGGAGACGGGAAAGGCGACACGCAAAAATAAATAAGAAAAAAGGAAGGGAAAAAAAAAAGAGAGAAGGCCGTGTATAGAGGGGGGAGGGACTCCCTCTTCGTCCTCCGTCTAAGGCAAAACACGCGTCTGTGCGCCAATCGTTCAGACAGCACACACCCTCGCTCGCACGTCGGGTGCTCTTCTTCGCTTTGATGGGGTCTGTGGTGGGAAAAGAAGAGTGCGTCCGCCGCAGGTATCCGCTTCAACGGTGTCCTCGCCACTGCCTGCTGCTCGTTGCACTACCACCAACAGCACCAGTTGAATTGGCTCTCGCTTCGGTCCACTGACGCGCACGCACACATACGCACAGACAGACTGTTCTCTGCCTATACGCGGCGGAGGCGAGAAGCAAAACAAGGAAAAGAGAACCAAGAGAGAATATATTAGCGGGGGCAATCACGTATGACAGGGGTGAGTGAAGAGAGCGAAGATGGGAAAAAAAAAACGCCACGTCGCATGAGATATCGACACAGACGACAGCGCGCGTCTCGTGAGCAGTCAAAAGCAAAAGGAGAAGACCAAGTAGACAACGCAGCGAGAGAGAGCAGGTGGAGGGGAAGGGTGGAAGGAAGAGCCCTCCCTCAGAGGCCGGCGATAATCAGCCGAGCAAGGAAACAAATCAAGCGAAAAAGGGTGGGCACGGAAGAAGTCGACCAACGTGCACACCACGGACACGTATAATGCGTGACACGTGAGAGGCACACAAACGCACAAACAAGCGCACCGTGCGCCGCGGACAATGATGGAGGGGGTGTGAATTGGCGTGGAGAGGTGTATGGGTGGTGTTGAGAAAAGAGGACTCGGAGAGACACGGTGGAGGGGGCGCCACGCTCGCACGAAATCGTTTGGCTCTTCGCACACGCACACGCGCACGCACAAACACTACGAAACAAAAGGAAGAAACGGAAAGAAAGCGCCTAGACGCTATCTCGCAGGTTGTGCTACACAGACGCACGCGAGTCTGTGAGTATGGGGGAGGGGGGAGTGTCTGCTCTGCGCTCTCTTTCTAAGAAGGAGAGGTGCGCTTGAGGAAAGGGCAAACACAACACTGAAGTAATGAGAACAACGGAGCAAAAAGGGCAGGTTTGCTGCTGCGGAGCCGTGCACGAGTTGCTGTAAGCGGCGCAGAGGGAGGGGGGCAAGAGGACGGGGGAGGCCGCAAAAGTGAAGTAACAGGAAATGACACACCCGATAGAGTCGTCCCGCAAAGTCGCGCGGCCTGTGGGGAGGGAGCACAAAGGCGAGACAAGAGTGAGCAAGAAAAGAGTAACTAGCGCCCCTGCGCTGCTGAGTGGACACCGCCACGTCAGCACGTCGTGTGGGTAGTGTCGTGGCGTGTTGCCGTTGATGTTCTGCGGTCAACTATCCTAAACAACGATGATTCCACACGTAGTGTCGTTTTCTCGACCCGTTTCGGCTCCTCTGTGGTGCTGTTTGTGCTTGCGAGCGCCGATGTGCGTGTTCGAGGGACTCTTCTCGATAATAAGGGAACAACAAGAGAAGAAATACGTCGAAAAGGCGAGAAAGAGTGAGAGGGAGACCATGCGTCAGTCCCTTCACGCCACAATGACCAACAGAGCTGCACGTGCGCAAACTCAGAAGCAAAGCTATACATACTGGAGCTCCAAAAGGATGCGCACGAACGATGCCGCGGTGGAGAGGGGAGAGAAGAGCAGGAGTAGGAAGAGAACAACAGCAGTAGCGGGGTGAGCTGTGTGCCCTGTCATGTTTCACAAAGGAAAGGAAGGGGGGTGTTCGTGAATGAATGAGGCTCACGATTACCCATGCAGATAGGTATGGGGCAAGGGAGCAGCTAAAAGCCATTCGCTGCCCCGCCCCGCTGCTTCTTTTCACGTCGCTTTGCAGGCGTTTGTTGTGGCAGCTGTGAACTTCCACAACACACACACGCACACACAAGGGCACACGCGAGTGGTCTGCCTCTACGTGCGATGGGCTATATGAGAGCGTCAGAAAGGGGGACGAGAGAAACAACACCCACATGAAACATGACACCCAAACCATTGTGCAGCATCACAATTTTTTTATAGTGGTCTTTCTTTCTTTCCTTAACGCTTGTCACTCATGGACTTACGAGTGTCACGTGCGCCGACCCTCAACAGCCGCGGTGGCGGTGTTTTTGTTCGTCGCATGTCGCACACATGCACCACATCACACAGACACCATAGTGCCTTCGCTCCCACGACCACAACACATCTCCTGTGCGTCTGCCATTGCTTGTCCACCACACAGTGCCCAGCGTCGGCGGATGCCACTCACAAAGGAAGGAAGAGTGACGCGTGAGTTGGCTGGGAAGGGGGGGAGGCATTGGCAGCAACATGTCGCCTCACACCAAACGACAGGAAAGCGGCAGCTGTCGCACCAGGGAGAAGAAGCCGAGAAGCAGACAGTGCTGCGTGAATAGAGAAGGCGCCGCATGAAAAAGAGAGGGGGATAAAGAGGACAACGACATGGCGCCTGCACCATCCTCAAAAATAGCCACTGCCGTCGCCGCTGTTGTCGCTCTCGCGCCCCTCCCTCGCTTCCTCTATGGCGAGCAAGTCCTCCGGTCGCATCTCCCCCTTCTTCAACGACCCCTGCAGCGACTCTGGTAGGGAATGCAGACTCCGCAGAGACGCATCAGAAGCCACGCGCGCCGACGCGCGGTGTGGACTGATAAGCTCAGCTAGCGTTGCCTCCTCATTGGTGTTCTCCGAGGCCGTCGAATCGCGTCCGCGCTTGGGGCTTCGTTGCCGGCAGAGGTCCAAAACCTCTGGTACGGCTGCCATACCTTTTTCGCCGTTGCTGCACGTGCGGATGGAGAGGCGGCGCGGTACGCGCGACAACTGCACAGGCGCCAGGAAAGACTCCGTGGCATTGCACAGCAGTGAGTAGCCGCCCTGCTGCCACTCCACGAAGACGTGGTTGACAAGCATCCCCGTTGGGTCCGCTGGAAGGCACAGCGGCACCGTCACCAGAGCCACCGCCGTCCGCACCTCGTTCGTCTCCATCTCTCGCAACACCGTCGACGACAGAAGCGGCTTGGACCGAATGCGCACCGGGCGACCATCTCGGACAGGCGTGTAGAACGTGGGCTCTGGAAGGAGCATGACATCCGATCGGCCGCCTTCCTGAACACTTGAGCGTGCGCTACACGTAGTCGATCCGATGGCGTGGTCGTTGCCTAGCCCGGCAGGGGTGTCGCCAGCGCTCGCGTCGTTGCCTTCAGCCTCGACCAACAGCGGTAGGTCACTCGTCCCCGCCAGTTTCGACCAGCCCCAGATGTACCGTCCCTCGCCCATATAGATCAGATTATACGTGCTCACGTGTGCTGCAAAGGCCTCCTCGGTTGGGAGGTACACCAGGACGTACTCCTCCGCTGTGAACGGGTCTGTGGCACGTCCAAAGGCCTCAATGCGCTTCCCAAAGGGAACCTCGCCCACCACGTCTGCGTACCGGTGAGGGAAGCGCCGCACGCGAATTGTCTTCTCCAGTCGTGCTGGCTCGTACACGCGGTAGTACGGCTTCACCTCATCAAAGAGGCCCACCATACCGTCTGTCCACATCACACACGCCCTGTTCACCGACACCGCGTCAGCCTCCTTCACATCTCCGGCAAACATGACACCGGTCGACACAGGGGGGGCACTGTGGAAGGAGTCAGCGCTGCTACGGTGGATGTGGGTGCCATTGGCTGAGCGACAGCCAGCCTTCGCAGAGTAGTAGGGAACCACCGTGCCCTGGCGGACGTAGCTCTTCAGTTCGTACCATCGCCGGTGTAGGAGCGGTTGCCACTCAACCTCCGCCAGTAGGTCGAGCGATATCGCTTCAGTCCCGCTCAGTCTCCATCGTACCACTGGTACCCTCTTCAATGACGGTGACGACTGTGCCGCAGCGCGACGCACGCCGAGTGCCTCTTCCAGCGCCTCCTGAACAAGCACCGATGGTACGTCGAGGGGAGCCAGCAGAAGCGCAGAGCGGGTGCCTCCGCTAAGGTCCCAGCGGGGCAGAGATACCACAGCGCGGCGGCGCGGCGTGCCAGACACAACGCTTGCGAAGGCGAGAGGCACGGGAGAGGTCTTCGTATAGAGGCCGTCTGCAAAGCAGGCCACTCGCATCGGGATAGTGAGGGCCCACAGGACGTAGGATGTGGACTCGCCATCCGCCGCCGAGGTCAAGGAATCCCTCAACTCCGCCTCGATGGCCACAATAACAGTGCGATGACGCATCTCCAGCACGGCGCACGTGCCGGTCCTCGTTGCCATGAAGGGTGATGCAGCGATGGGCATCCTCGTCTGCCGTCTTGCTTATGTACTCTTACTAACAACGCTCGGACGCGTGAGGCGGAAGATATTGAGGTTGGTGGTGGTGCTCCAGGAGGCCCCTGGGATGACGTACGTCAGAGGCAAAGAGGTACCGAAGCGATATCAAGCTTGATCGCTTGCAGGACGCGCTCCCCTCACGAGCTTTCAAGCTCTCGATAGCGCACTAAACTGGGCTGAGCACCACCACGACTCTTCCTCTGCTACGATCCAGTCTGGTGCTTTCCACTGGCAAAAGAGGGTGAGGCGCAAGGAGCAGCTGTTGGCTGTAAAGACAGAGAAGAAAGGAGAAACCACCCACGCTGCGCCGTACGATGATCCCCCTATTCACTGCTGCCACTCGCCTGCCTCGTCACTTTTTCTCTCTCTCTCTCTCGCAGTGTTCGACGGTGTTCGTCCACGCATCCCCTTCCCCCACCCTACACAGCAACCATTCCCACAGATGTGTAGGCGGACGCGCGGATGTTGCACTGGTGCGTCGCGCACATCCGGGGAACGTACAAAACAGACAAACACTCAAACGACGCAGAAAGGGCAGGCAAAAGATGAGAAAGATAGCGAGAAGGAGAGATCGAAGGCGCAGGAAACAAATGAGCAGCGCTGAGCACTGAATAAAACGCAGAGAAGGGGATGCAGAAGGCGCACAATTGAGGAGCGTGCAGGGAAGCTAAAGCCAGGAGAATCGCAAGCCGTCGTGATACACTAGTCAAGAAACGCGGCCACTCCTCCGTCGCTTGAATCTGAGGCACATTCCCCCTTCTGCCACTTGCTTTTTTGTTCGTTCGCCCCTCCTTCCCCCGTCCCTTTCAACTCTTCGGGAGAGCTGCGTGAGTGTTGGGGAGCGATTTCTCCAAAGCCCTATCCACCTCAACTCAGATGATAGAGAGTGAAAGAGAGCCAAAAAGCAGTCCATTATGCACAATCATTGCGAGCATCTTGCGAGCACTCCCGCAGGTTAGGTTCTCCTTCTATTTCTTCACTGTATCACTCCTTTCTTCTTGTGCACAGCACACGTTGCACGCGGTGAGGAGTGAGAGAAGGGCGGGAATCGATTTCTTCGCCTCGCTCCCCTTTTCCCACGTGCACTTTCAGTTCTTGTCTGCCATAACCGCTGCCTCATGCAGCGAGCAGTACTTGTGTAGTGCTGTGCGACGGGCACGCTGCCATACCGATATTCAGCTGGGAGGGGGGTGTATATTCTGGGATGGGCAAGGAAGCGAAATGGAGAAACACCAAACTTTGGGCGGGGGGGGGAGGCAAATACTGAGGCCAACCTGCGTCCACAGAAAAAAAACGCCCTCACACGGCAGCATCCTCTTATCCATCCCCTATCCGTGGTGGTGGTGAGGAACCCAAAGATGACAGGAAAAAGCAAGAGGGAAGACGAGGAAGAGAAGATGCACGAAGCAAAGAAAAGATCGCCACGCGTATTCGCTACAGAGCTATTTGTTGGAGAGCGCAGTCACAGCGTGTGTATACACGACGTACAGTAGGCCTACAACGGAGTTCGCCTGGTCCTACCAAAGCTTGGCGCACACCCCAACTGATAAGCCCGCGAACGCCTCCGCAAAAAATAAAACATACATGCGCAGATGGGGTCGTGTGAGACGAAGAAAAGGCGAATACAGTTGTGACAGCGGTGACTGGCTGGCCCCCGAAGCACACAGGCGAATAAGGCACCGCCATCTCCCCAAATGGAGGAAGGGCGTTGAACACGGAAGAGCGAAAAATGTGGAGGTTACGTCAAGCAAGACGAACCCGTTGGGTAATCTTTCAAGCGGTCTGCTGAGGTGAGCGACTGACAAGAGCAGCGCGCACACCATACAACAAAAAATACTACAGGTCCACAACCACGAGTAATGGCACGAATAACAACAAGGGGGAGCCACCGATTCAACTTTCGCTCATCCAGGCCGCCTTCACTTGGCTTCCTCGCGTTCATAACCCTGCCAAGCATCACGCCGCTACAGCTTTACGTCATCCTCTCAGAGAGAGAGAGAGAGCTCGCATCTTCATCTCCTATGGGCGGTGTGGACTGCGCATATGCAGAAAGGCCCATTCACCGCTACAGCCCTCCACAAAACCTGGAAAAACGTTTTTTCTCTCACAACGCGTCTACATTCAGCCCTACAGCGGGAGCGAGACTCCACGCGGCCCGGCACCCGCGCGTCGCAGGTCGCCTCACAGCCGCCTCCATCATGCAGGTCGGCATGCCGTGCATGTCCCTCGCGGGGCCGCAGGCTCCCCACACCAGTTGGCAGCGGGGGCCGGGTGCGACACACTCCAGCCACGCTGCAGCTCGCTCACACCCAGCGCCACGCACGACCTCGCCGCAGACGCCAGAGTGGCGATGCATCGCTCTGCCTTCCCCACGCCGTAGGCGCTTGACCCTGTCACCGCCAGAAGTGGCGCGGCATTGGCAGGGATAGAGAGGGGCTGCCCGGCCTCCCCACACGGAGGGGGCGGAGGGCGCTGGATGCCGTGCGCCGAGGGGTCCCCGGTTATTAGGACAGCTCTTAAAGATGATCTAAAGAAACGAAAGAAACAGTGGAGTTACTGGTGAATCGCTTGTAACTAGTATGCTCATACAGGGAGACACACACGCACGCACACACACACACACACACTGTACACAGAATAGTTACTTCAGTTTGCGATCGCGTCATTTTTTTTTCATTTAAAACTATAACTCTCTTCTTTGGTGAAGTTCTGTTTCGTTTAACGCTTGGTGGCACACATCACCGGCATCGCTGAGTTCTGTAGTTGTTCAGTGCGTGTCTACGCGCTGGAGGGAGAAAGGGGGAAAAACAACAGGCAAAAAAAAACAGAGAGAATGGCACGTCCAACGCCTATAAAGCGGTGTAAAGACCGGAGTAAAGGGCGTGTCGGTGTACGAGTAACGAGGAACAAAGAAGCGGGGGTGGCGCGCTGCCTCGAAATGGAGCCGGTCCGCCGTGTGGCAGAGAGTGACACATCATGGCACCACATCAGTAGTGAGAGAAACCAACGCGCACCTACACGAATCCAAGGACCCCAAACCTTCCGCCATAAAGGAAGGCGCAGACGACTCTTTCCAGAATATATGCCTCCATTCCTCATCGCCATCATCCCTTGTTCTCTCTCGTTACCACTAGCTGAGCACAAACCGTACTCTGAATCCCAGCCCCTGTAGGCGGCGCCCCCCTTCCACTCACACGTGTCGTGCGGTCAAGCTCGATCAACACCTCTCCCGTCTCCTTTTCTTTCTTGGATGATACGGTGTCTGTGTGTCTGCATTCACGTTGCTGAGTGTCTCGCTCATTATCACAGAGAGGGCAAGGCAGAGCGAAAGGAGAGAGCAAAACAGGCGAAGACAAAGTAAGAACGCGAAACAAGAAATCAAGGGAAGACTGTGAGAACAAACTGTGGGACACAGCGGCAGGAGGGGGGGGGGGCAGAGGTGAAGAAGAAATTCGGACTACAACAACTACGACAATGGAGCAGAGAGGTGAAGATACACACACACGCACATGCACACATGCGCACACGCCTCTCGACGCGCAAAGAAGAACACGTAAGTAGTAGACAAATCAGGTGGAGAAAGAGAAACAAAAAAAATACATAACGAGGGAAGAACTCAGCAGCATACACACACACGCATACGTATTGGGAGGCGAAGATGGGGGAAAACGGTTGGCACGTGCGGCGTGAACAGCGAAAGGGGAGACAACAAAAAAAGGAAAAACAGAAGAGCAGAAAACGAGATAATGCGCCGACGGCAGTGGCGGGAAAGGGACGGAAGAAGGGGGGCTCTTCACTCATACAAGTGACCTTCGCTAGTCTCTTCTCAGCAGGAGGGGACGGATGTGCACGAATGGGTGTGTGTGTTGTGTGACAATGCACATGCATCCCTCAGAGCGCACGTATGTGTGGATATCTCCTGTCTTCGCTAGCCTGAAATCAGAGAGGAAGAAAGGTAAGAGGGCGACAGTGAGCCAAGCAATCGCGTTGGCATCTTCTACCCACATAAGATGGCTAAGACAACGGCAACGAACTATAAGCAAGAAGGCGAAGAATAAAGAGGGAGGGAGGACGGGAGCGATGGCAGACTCACTCACACCCACAGCGGCAAAGCCTACCATCAGGAAGACATATATATATATATATATATATATATATATATATATATATATATATAGTATAGTGACACTACTAGATAATAACAGAAGAGAAGTCGTACGACGACGACGTACGAAGAAACGTAAAACGGTAAGTACGACGACGAAACCGACGAA
>NC_025873.1:79819-132439 GCF_000755165.1 Leishmania panamensis | reverse complement strand
AAGGGGAACGGGGTAACGGGGAACGGGACGGACGTAGGTCGACTACTACACTACCTACCCACCACGACGGACGAACGACTACCACTACAGAGAGATATATATATATATATATATATATATATATATATATATATATATATGTATATGGCATACAGATATAACAGAGAGATCGTACAGCAACGGCAAGAGTAAAACGAATGAGCAACACGAAGCAACAAAGAGATGGCCGATGGGGCGCCGCTGAAGTCCTTCGCGGATGCAGCACCAGAGAAAGTGCGTGCGCACCGCTGCGTGGGTGTGCGTGTCGTGATGCACTCCAGACGAAAAGAGGGGGGAGGGGCACTGGCAAAGAGAGAGAGGGCAAAGCGGTCATGTCGCTCCGTGCGGACCATGACGGGAGACAAATGAGAGCGCCGTTCTCTCCACACACGCCTTTACGTTCCTCTACGCTCATCATACGGCGCGCCACAAGTGACATTTGCCCGACCTCCGCCTTCACATCGTCGTGCGCTCCGCCTCGACACGCTCGCCGATTTTGACCGGATTGTGCACCTTCTCCACACTCCACTTCCCGCCGCGGGCGATACGGAGGATGTTCGTGTGGTGTCGAATGACGACCTCGCGGTGGGTGACAGAAATCATGCGCACATTCATGCGGCGCAGGTGGTTCAACACATCCTGCTCCGTGTCATCCATCATCGATGTCGCTTCATCCAGAATAGCGACCGGGGTCTCCTTGGTGCGATCCATGCGCAACACGTGGAAGAAGACGCGTGCCATACTGATGCGCTCCTTCTGGCCACCGCTAAGGCTGCTCCAGCTGTACGACTCATCCCTGTTGCTTGGATCGAGACCCATGACTGCACTGTCATAGCCACCAATGATGCTCACTACTGTCTGCGCACCCGCCAAGTCGAGTGCCTCCTTGATGAGAGTGCGAATTTCCAGTGTCGGAGCCTCTACTGCATCGGGAAAGCAGATCTGCTCATACAGGGTGCACTGAGGAGCCATGTAGCTGTGTTGTGGTGCCAAGAAGAAGCGCACAGAGGTGTCTTGGGAGAGTACGCCGGACTTGGGCAGCCACAAGCCGCACAACATGCGCAGCAGCGAAGTCTTTCCACAGCCATTCTCGCCGAGGATAACCCAGTCTTCGTCACTGCGAAGCTCCACATTCATGCCAGAGAACAGATGCTGCCCTGTCGGTGACTCCAGCGCGAGGTCCTCCATCTTTACGAGCGGAAACGTCTCTGCATCTGGAGCGTGAGTGATGTTCTTCATCTGCGTGTACACCAGCGGTGAACCCGGCAGAGACACGTAGCCGGGGTTGTGGTGCATGTAAATGAAGGTGCCAGCTGCAATGCTCCTCAGCGTGTTGTCAAACTCAGCCATCTTCGTCGAAAACTCCGTCAAGTGCGAGAGCTCGCGAAAGTTGACGACAAAGTCCTTCACGCTGCAGTTGAGATCCTCAATCAGCTGAATTTCGAGGTATACAGCGTTGAGCGACCGGTGGTAGTGCGAGCGACGCGCCCCACTAAAGGTGACGCACTGCGCCACCACTGTCATGAGGGTCGAGAAGGCTGCCTCCATTATCTCGAAGTTGCCCTTCGCGAGGGCCATGTGATCGAGCGACTCCTTGAGCATCGCGAGCGAGGTGTCCAGTCGTTTACACGCGTACTCGCCGGCTGCGTGCATGGCTATGCTTTCCACATTGCTCAGGTAGTTTGTGAGCATGCGGCGGTAGTCATCCTCGCGCATAAGCAGCTGGGAGTGAATACGGCCTAATGCTGGAGTTAGACAACGCAGTACCAACACAGCGCTGGTGGCGATACTGCTCATGATGAGGGCTGACTTCAATCCAGCTTGCTCCACAAGCGCCACCATAGACGTCACACACCCCAGCCCAGGCAGCACAAAGTAATAGGGCAGCTCCGCAAAATGCTCCGCGAATTCGCCACAGTAAGTCGAGATGGCTGTGTCGGCTGCCTCCAGACGGTTGTCCAGCATGGTTCCCTGGTAGTACACAAGATGCTTGTAGAAGCGCCGCTGAAAGGTGCGGCTCAGGCGCTCGCGGTAGCACCCAATCAGCCACGATCGAAGACCTTCAATGGCACCGTTCGCCATACCTGTGGCGAGGCCCAGTGCAATACGAACCATAACTTTGCTCACAAAGCGCGGCAACCGCTCCGACCGCACGCCGTGCAGTATCGTGGACAGCACCTCGCCATTTGCCTTGGAGACCCATACACGTAGTACGGCCTTGACGGCGAACAACAGAATGAAAATGACGGAGCCGACGGCCTCACGGCAACGCCACGTTGGCAGAGCGATGCGTGCGATCTGAAAAAAGCAGTGGAATAGTTCCCATGTCACCTGCGTGTCGTCCTCGGTATGCACCCCGGAGATGGTTTGACCATACAGGCGTAGATAGTAGCGCTGCATCAGTAGGGTCACAGTAAACATCGCACAGGTCCCCGTTACTCCCAGTCGACGGGCAACCGACATCGAATACATGGCCGTCGTCATGGAGTTCGATGTTTGGAGATGAAACTGGGCCTGCGGCATTCAAACACTCACCAGCGGTGCGGCCCCTGCGTGTATGCGTGCAATCCAGGGAAGAATTCGCCGCCGTGTAGGGCTCTCGATGAGGCCCTCCTAGAGCAAACCACAAACAAAGGACTTACAAAGAAAATGGCGGACGCACACCGCACATGTACTAGACGACGTAATGAGAAGAGCAGTGAAAAGGCAAACCACAATACGCACGGAGGTGCACAAGAGATAAAATGGAATCGCTTGTAGTAATGACAGAAGAGAGAAAGGGGGGGTCATGATAAACAGGGTAGATGTCAGAGAGCACACGACCTGACTCAGCGCGCTAAAGAGAGCCCCGTGCAGCAGACACACCGCAGTCTCGACCGCAAAAAGGCATTTTTTTGTTCCAGCGCGTCTACATTCAGCCCTACAGCGGGAGCGAGACTCCACGCGGCCCGGCACCCGCGCGTCGCAGGTCGCCTCACAGCCGCCTCCATCATGCAGGTCGGCATGCCGTGCATGTCCCTCGCGGGGCCGCAGGCTCCCCACACCAGTTGGCAGCGGGGGCCGGGTGCGACACACTCCAGCCACGCTGCAGCTCGCTCACACCCAGCGCCACGCACGACCTCGCCGCAGACGCCAGAGTGGCGATGCATCGCTCTGCCTTCCCCACGCCGTAGGCGCTTGACCCTGTCACCGCCAGAAGTGGCGCGGCATTGGCAGGGATAGAGAGGGGCTGCCCGGCCTCCCCACACGGAGGGGGCGGAGGGCGCTGGATGCCGTGCGCCAAGGGGTCCCCGGTTATTCGGGTGAAGAGGGGTACAACGGGAAAAACCACGCAACCAAAATGGTGAGAAGAAGCGTCGGTGCGCTAAAGAAGACCACTGCGCACACACACACACGTACACACACACGTACAGCACGAGCAGCAATCAAAAGGAAACGCCCATGAGTGGTGGGGTGTTTGTGTATGTCTAGGATGCAAAGGTGAAACCCTCGGAGAGAAGCGTTGTACTAGAAGGGACGCTCTATGTCGTTGAGACGGCTGCACAGCATGCGGTGCGATGTGTGCTACAAGTGGGGAAAACGAACAACAAAAAAAAGCACACACATATGAAGCGCTTTCACAGCCATGTTGTCAGGTGGACTGACTAGTGCGCTCGGGTACCAGGTGTCTCTGCGCTGGCACAGTACTGAAACTATCGCTGGGAGACCTTGGCTCCCTCACATCGTGTCTCTTCTCTTTCCTCGCACGACTCTCAGTAAGAGAAACGGTGGCTCTCAGAAGGAAACTAAAACTGTATTCCAAGTAGGGTGGCAGAAAGACGGGCACACGGTGGGGGCGTGGTGGGTTTATAGCGATAGACAGAAGGGAGAAATCGGGGCGTAAATCCTGCGCTTTGGGGGGGGAGCTGGTGGTATACGAGAGGGCCAGTGGTGTTAGAAATGGTGAACTACGACGCAGGGAAGCGAAAACAGAAGAAGTGACTAGCAGCGCATGAGCTGGATGTCAGAGTTGAGGGGCGTAGATGCAACTGTAGAGAGGGAGACAGCGCGCTTCAGCTTTCCTGGTGCCATGACACCTAGTTACCTCGCGTTGTTCCTCGGGGTCGCATACCACAATGCACGCGCCAGATTACCATGACATGGCAGCAAGCAGTCAAGCAGTAGGATGAGAAGCGGCGCGCACCCGGCAATGTAATACCCGTGATGTTACACAGGCCCTGGGCAAGCCAAATCCTTGTGCACTGCTGGGCACGTGGAGAAGCATCGAAAAGCCACTTGGGTCACGTTTCGGTTTCCGACTCCGCCTTCGCCGTGGCAGCTCACCGCAGCTCTCCACCATCATGGGCCGCCCCATACACACAAGGACCTCTACAGCGCAAGGGAAGCGGGAGAGTGTGCGTGTCATGGTGGAGAGGAGAGGAGAGGGGTGGGGTGGGGTGGGTGGGGGGGAATTCCAAAGAGAAGAGGTGCACGTCATGAAAACGCAGCGAGAGAAGGGGGAATGGCGCTGAGGATGTTGCCTTCGTCGCCCTCACTCGGTAACTGTACAGGCGCCATCCCATCCCTCACAAGAGCGAGGGCGAACGATTGAACAACAGAGCGCGACGCTAGGGTGACCTGTGTGGTGAGCGCACAAGGGCAGCGCTCATCGAGGACTGCGTGGAAAAGATGTCGCTTGCCGACGATGTAAAGCGGAGGGACGCCTCATACTGGGAGAGCGACTTTCGCGCATCGTAGTTGCGCGGGGTAAGGGGAGGGGCAGCAAAGGGGTCTTCAGAGGCGCCAAGACTAGCATCGCACGGGCTCATGTACCCCTCCGTCCCACCATCCCCGCTACACAGCGGCGACGTCGAGCTTCCCGTGTTCTGCGCGTCTACCACAATTTGCTGAAAGGGCATGCACGTACGACAGACGTGGTTGACGCTCGCCAAAGCAGCCGAGAGGGGCGCGCCACGTCCCGACTCTGCAGAGGGAGGTGTATCGAGAGGCGCAGGTGGGTTCGCAAGATCTGACGTCGCCGACGGAGGCTGCATCCGAGGGGAACGGTGGTGGGGCAACGTTGCCGGTGGGACGGCCCTCCTGCCATCCGCCGCACCTACCGAGGGCGGCAATCCCAGGGAGGTGCGCTTGCTCGCTTTGCCGCCGCTGTTGCCCGCCTGTCGATGTTTGGCACCTCCACTTCCGCTGGTTGCGTTCTTCGCGCTGCCTTTATCCTTCTTGGGTGGCTTCAACTGTCGGTTCGCAGCCAACCGCTTTGCCTCCACGCTCAGCGGGGACTGCATCTCGCCGATGAGCTGCAGGCGTCTCTGGTTCTCGGCACCGGAGTCACTTTCCGTGGTGTCGAGGTCCATGAAGCACAGCTTTAGTGCTCTGTTGCTGTTGTCCAGAGTTGCGATGCCCTTGTAGTACTGCTCGCTGATGGTGGGCAAGAGTCGCATGTAGTTGCTCAGCAGTTGTGCCAGTGGCGCGTACGTTTCAGCAGTCGCGTCTGTCGTGCTCAACGAACGCAGAAGCGAAGGGGTCACATTGGAAATCGGCTCTGTCGGCAAGATGGAGCCGACGGTGCTTAGCGGAGGCAACTGTACCGAGGATCCATGCTCCACCGCCTCGCTGTGCGAACCACTCAGTGTTTTCGCCGACATCTCTAACGGCGCATCACTATTCAAGCGGTGCGTGAAAGTCTCTTCGCGAGAGGCGCCTTGGTTGAGCAGCGGAAGCGCGGTTTGGCCACCGTTTGAGGGAAAGGGGGAGGTGTTGGCCACGCGGGTGGTGCTCTTGGGTGTGTGCGATTGCAGCGTGCCTGGTGAAGTCGATTTGCGGTGGTATGCCGCCGAGCGCGTCAGTGACCTCCCGTTGGCACCGTCGCAATAGTCGTCAAGCCTGAGGGCAATAAAGCGCCAGCACGGGTCCCAGCGGCTGTGTTCATTGTGTGTGATGGCGATGCCCAGCTTTATGTCAAGTAGATCGTGCCCGAGAACCTCGTACTCGTGCTTGTAGTCCATCACTACATCAAAGAGGGAGCGATACGCTAGTGGCTTGTACATTAGCGTCGACTTGCGGCTAAGGCCGAGAGCACCGTAGAGGATCGGCGCGGTGCGCGTGCGGAGGACGAGAACGATGTGGCGGTAGAAGTTTCCCTTCGCCTCCGACTTGAAGGAGAGGGGAATGCGGTCGATGTCGTGGAGTGTTTGCGTATAGTGCAACGCCACAAACGTCGCCTCGAGGCAGCGGATGGGCAGTGCCTCGTCCAGCACCTCCTTCGCCGTGAAAAGGATGCTCTGCAGCGAGCGGTGCTTCTCTAAGGAAAAGAAGGTGCGAGGCAGGTGGTTGTAGCTGAGAATGCTTATCTGTTTCTGAATGAATGGAATTTGCTCTGCGGAAGGGCGATCGCGAGGGATGGCTGTCTCGCTTGGCCGCGGGGGATCGGGCAAGTCTTCCTGGTCATAGAAGGGGTTCTGCTGACTGAGCTGCTCTACGATGGCCAGCACCTTATCTGGCATCGCCACAGCATGAAGGCGTGCCTACGAGTGACTTTGTGCAGTGGCACGTGCGTTTTCAGGGGGGCAGGGATGTGGCGTGAAAGGCGGTCGAGCCAGCGAAAAGCTAACGTGGCAGGGGAAAACGGTAGAGCCCCGATGGGCTGAGTGTCGACCGCAGCTATGGCTGGCCACACACAAGCCGTTTCAAATGGCCCTTTGATGCTTTGCAGACTCGTTTTTTTTTTTTGGCTTGAGGACGTGAGTGAGAGCAAACGAGCAAAAGAGGCGGAGAAAAAGATGGAGTCATGCGTGGAGGTGACCCGCAACAAGAGCGCAGGGAAAAGGCGACGTGCAACCAATCCACCACCCACAACAGCTGCAAGTAAGAGTGCGAACCTCACGGAAGGGGGGGGGGCGTCGGGGGCCCATGTAGGACAACAACGGAATCGTAACGATGCGCTCAGGAGAGTTAGACAGTATTGGCACAGAATGGGCAGATGTGTTGATCATGTACGATGCCGAGCCGCCAGCGCATTACGGTACGCCCCGGTCGTCTCTCACATCCGCCCTTCGCTCCTGCCTGCAGAGAGTGGCACGCTGCCCCTCTTCTCGGGTGCTCGCTCGCGTGTTTTTGTAAGCCAGTGCCGGTCCTCCTTCCCTCGCTGGCGTTGCACTCACACACGTAGCACGGCGCCAGTGCAGTCTAGCTGGTGCCATTTTTCCTATGGCACTATTCGGTTATTGTCTGGTTGCTTGGGGTGATCTCTGAGAACAAGAGTGGGCTGGTGAGGAGACGCGCAACGCTCCGCCCCCACCCCCCACCCCTCCCTCACCCCGTCGCGTGTTAATCGTCTCTTATGGCGTCCTTCTGCATACACACACACACACATATATACACTTTTCTGTTGCCTCTTCGGCGGAGGGGAAGCGAGCTCGAGTGCGTGAGTCTCTCAGAGTACATCCGTGGGCGTGCGTTCAGGTGTGCCTACATGTACCACTCGAGGGTGTCTGCGTCGTGTTCCTTCTTGCGGTACCACTCGTACTCACCAAACTGCCTATCGAATGCGCCTGATTGCAGAGAGAGGAGGCGAAGCGTGAAGCGCGGCCCCATCTCCTGCAGGCGCACCGCCTTAAGGCTGTCGAAGATGTAGCGGTGAGTGCGGAGAAATATGTAGTCACGCTGGTTGAGAAACGTCGCGACAGCGCGGCCAGCGTAGTCGCGGGTGGCGGGGAACAGACACTCCAGCATACGGGCGATACGGCGTCCGAGTCGTGTGTCGAAGTTCTTGAAGATGAGCTCCGGGTAGTGCTCTGTCCGAGGCGCCGGGTCCTCCAGCTGGGCGTAGCTTAAAAAGTTGGAAACACGAAAAGTGGCCGTCGGCCCCTCGGGGAGGTGCGAGACGATGAGGTTGTGCGGCTCCTTGATGCGATCAGTCACGACGAGGAGGTTCGTGAACTCGCGATTACAGCAGAACTGGGTGATCTCCTTTAGTGTGTAGGACTTGCGCGGTCGGTAGATGCTGTTTGGCACTAACCACAGCAGCTCCTTCACAAGCTGTTTTGTGCGGAAGCACGGGTGCTCGCCGGTGGTGATGAGGGTCCTGGGGTTCTGGCGGTCGCGGAAAAATGCGGCGAACTCGTCGTCAGCCTCGTCGTTGATGATCTCAGCGTCCTCTTTGTTCTCAAGGATGGTGACATCGACTCTGCGCTTGCGCTCCTTCGTCTTGGGTGTCGTCTTCACGGGCGCTTTGTCTTTAAGATGGAGGCGCTCGTTCTCCCGAGACTCGCGGCGCGCTCGCTTTGTATCCTTTTTCTGTTTTAAGATCTCCGTAAAGAGCTGCGACTTACGAATTGGCTGCTGTGTGTTGCGGTAACGCTCCAGCAACTCCGGGTCCACCTCCTGCGCCTTGCTCTCCAGCACGTGCTGCCTCTTCGCGTACGGGCGCGTGCGGTGCTTTGATCGTGCGCCCTTGCCCATCCTGTGGCGGGTCACGATAGATGAGGGGGGACTACGTGCAAGAAAAAGGCGAACAAGCAACCAGTTGAAAAGGGGTGCAAGTAAGTTGTGCGTGTGTGTCTTACCGAGCGCTGGGGTCCCGCTGCCGCGTATTTTCCCCTCTGCCTCCTTGGCAGCGATAGGGCCAACACCAGAGTCACAGCGACAGCGAACAACGGAAGGCAACAAGGGGACACACTCTACAAGTGAGCCCTCTCCTCTAACAGCGCACGCGCACAAAGGCCGCTGACACGCACACGTGGCGGCGCACGAGCTTGCGAAGTAGGAGCCTAAGGAGTCCTCTCGTCACTAAAAGTCGTCACAGCAAGAGAGAGGAAACAGTGAAGATGCAACAGCTGCGAAGCGTTTGCGCAAGCCATCGCAATGAAAGACTGCGACGTGCGCAAGAGTAAGATGAACAGAGTTGCACAACAAGACGGTAGTGTTGCGCGCACACACACACACACACGGATGCGAGAAGAGAGGTAGGTGAGAGAGACAGGCGGGAATGCACAGTGGACCAGTGGAGTAAACAGAAAGGGGAAAAGTGGCCATCCTCGTGGACGTCGCATGACAGATGTGCACTTTTCACCATCGCCCCGGCTATGGATCACAGCGCCGCACTAGTAAAACACACAGGAGAACGTCCACGCATCGTGGAGGGTGGTCTGAATCTGTTCCTCCAGCATGATTGTGAAGGGCGGGAAAGAAAGGAGACGTATTTTTCATTGGGTAACCTCCAAAACACTTCCGTGCGGATCGAGGCCCACAGCGCAGTATCGTCCACTGATGCCCAGTCGTTGTCAACTTTGCTTCGTTTTCTTCCTTTGCATGCGTCTCGATAACGACGGTGGCCGCCATCTCGGCGCACGGCATCCAGCGCCCTCCGCCCCCTCCGTGTGGGGAGGCCGGGCAGCCCCTCCCTATCCCTGCCAATGCCGCGCCACTTCTGGCGGTGACAGGGTCAAGCGCCTACGGCGTGGGGAAGGCAGAGCGATGCATCGCCACTCTGGCGTCTGCGGCGAGGTCGTGCGTGGCGCTGGGTGTGAGCGAGCTGCAGCGTGGCTGGAGTGTGTCGCACCCGGCCCCCGCTGCCGACTGGTGTGGGGAGCCTGCGGCCCCGCGAGGGACATGCACGGCATGCCGACCTGCATGATGGAGGCGGCTGTGAGGCGACCTGCGACGCGCGGGTGCCGGGCCGCGTGGAGTCTCGCTCCTGCTGTAGGGCTGAATGAGCACTCTGAACAAAAAGCCTTGCGTGGGGGTGTTTGATGTTCAGCGTCGCACGCACTTTTCTCCTTCCTCTGCTTTCCCGACGCGTGCCGGCCTCCGTGTGCGTGTGTGTGTGTGTGCATTGTTTTGAAATCCTCAAGGAGGAACAGCAGCAGCGATCGCGCAGTAGAGCGTCACCAGACCTCCTCAAAAGAAACCAAAGCGATGATATGAGAGCACGACAGAGCGTGAAGAGGACAGTCATCCTCTCCTCACAGTCCTGGGCAACAGCATCGCCTCTCTGGAGACTCGGCTGGCCACCGCAATTTCGGCATCACCTCAGTCACGCAACTGGTATTTGCGCCCCTTGAACTCTGCGTGTTCCTTGAGTGCCACCTTGAGAACAGCCTCGTAATTGGCGGCGTCCTTGTACTCTCGCATCAACGGGCTGTGCTGTATCTCCGCCCGCGAGAGAGGAGCCACAGCCAGCGCAGAGATGAGGGCTCGGTTGAACGCGGCTACTGCAGCATCGCCAGTTATCCTCGATGGCGCCCTCTGCAGCGGCTGCAACAACGTCGGATGGCGCGCGGCACCACCGGCAGCGCTGGCGGTGGTGCCGCGCGACGGTGTCTCCTGGAGGCCCTGGCGGAGCTGTGCATGGGTACGCTCCGTGACGAGACGATCACGATCATGCTCCAGGGAGCGAAAGCACGACGCATCGCCGGCAAAGCCGTTCGACACGCGGCTTCCATGCACCACCACGAATGGGTTGAAGGCGGAAGACACGTGAAGCACCTGTAGGTCAGCGCTGATCCTACACGCCTCGCTCATCGTGCAGCACTGTGCAAAGGGCACATCGCACAGCGCAGGGCTCAGAAAAAGCTGCCGGACAAGCGCGTCAAATCTCGCCGGAGTACGTCCAGTGGGAGGCAGCGTCACTATGCGCACTAATCCCTCCTCCACACACTCGGCCCATGACTGGGCGGGGCAGAGAGCTGCAAAGGCCGCCTGCTCTGCCGCCGCGACACTGTCAAGCTTGCGAGGCCGAGTGCTCAGCAGGAGATAAAGCTTAACTCTCTGTAGCACACTCGCGTGAACGCCAGTGCGTAGCTGGACGCTGGAACCGCTTTTCAAGGCGGTGTGCACGTCACGCGCCACGCACGCCTCCGAAGCCCCCCAACCCCGACAAGCCTCCTCTACATCGGCGAAGAGGGAGTGATACTCAGCCCATTGTCGATGCTTGTCGAGCAGACCTCGCCACTGCCGCCGTACTGCGGATACGGACGGGACGGAAGCACCGCAAGCCAGAGAGTTCTGCGGCTGCGACAGCAGCTCGACGAGTCGTGTCAGCGGTGTAGTGGCAAGCTGAAGCTGCAGCACGTCCGAGACAGTGTACGCTACCTGCTTTACCTCAGCAATCCAAGCGACAGAGTCAACTTCCTCCTCGTCGACGCGCAAGAGCACCGATGGCATCGTCGCTGCCCACGCCTCACGGCTGCGCTTTCTCCTTCGCTGCACATCGTACAACGTCGCTTTCCCTTTCAGCGTCGTCTCTCTGAGCGGATGCAGTCCAGGCAGTCTGGCCTCACGTCGAAGGATGTCGCTCGCAGTGGCGACGTCGCGCGCTCTTTTCAGCACAGCGGTGTTGTCGCCGTCCTCGCAGAAAATTAGCTGATGTACTACATTGACTACTTTACTGAGAGAATCGAACGCCGGCCATAAGATAGGGTCCGCGTATCGTACAAAGCGCCGAACCCGCAAGTCAGCCCACAGCACATCTCGCGCCCAGCGCAGCTCACTTAAGCGCTTTTCGTGTGCTTGCCGCACCACATCATCTCGGTCCGCGATGTCCTCGATCTTGGCACGTCGCTCCTCCTCACTGTAGACGTGCAAGAAGCAACGGTTGCGGCTGCCACGCTCCACGATGATCTCCGCCGCTCCACACAGTACTTCGTCACGGAGCTCCTCAGGAAGGAGCAGCAGTACCTGCGTGCAGGAGGAGTTGAAGGGCATGAGGAACGCGCGCGCGCGAATTCGGTGCGCTCACTTTTTCAGCCCTTCCTCCCTCCTGCTGCGGACAGCGACGGAGTCGAGAAGAATGAGCCGACCGTGAAACACACCTTCTTGGAAACCCCCGGCTGCGCACAAGTGCATCCAGGTAGACTTCACAGCCGACTTTTCTTCCAGCGTCAGCGACCGGTGGGTGTCTCCCAACGACGTGCTTTTCGCGGCCAAACGCGGAAACGTTGCTGCGACGTTCTTGCGTGATGATGCTGGCAGACACGGATTAGTGGTCACTCGCCACACTCCAGTGAAACTGATCGAGTGAGGCCCTTAGTATGATAGCAACTTTTCCTTTGCCGCACAATGTCGTCGTCGACGCTGCCGCCCGTGCGCAGAGCAGAAAACTGCTAAAGACCCACACGGTGGCACGTCAGGCGAAAACAAAAGACAAAAGACCAAGAAAATAACGAAGCGGAAGAGGCAACAGCGGTGAGGGTAGTGCAGCTCCAACAGCGGCTTCCAAGGAGGTCCAGGGGGAATAAGCGCCATCAATACGGCACACACACACACACAGAGACAACAAGAGGTGTGTGTGAAGCCGGCGCGAAGTAGCACGGAGACCTCAGCGTGTGGAATGTCAACGTGGTGCGTGGGAGGAGGTTGTCTTCCTCAAGACGACAAATGGGCATCCGGTAGTGACTACGGTGGGGATGTTGAGCGCAGCCGTGAATCGAGAGACGAAGAGGAGGTCCATGCCGGAGTTGCAACGGTGCTGATATCAACCGACTCGCTCTTCTCCCCTCCTCATCCCATGTACTCAACTGTGGGAGCTACGCCAAGCGTTTGTGGCGTTTTTCTCCTTTTCTTGCGTGCAGTGCACATTTGTTTGTCAACACAGAGGGACACACACACACACACACATACTGACGCACACAGCACGCCGTGAAATCTAAAGCGTCCCGCCACTTCTCATATTGGTAGAACAGTTCGTGCAGGCAATCGAGAGTCTATAGAACTTTCAAAGGGCAATGGAAAAACGAAAAAGAGAGAAAAGGTCTTCACTGGCTCCCACGCTAAAACAACTCAGGGCCTGCATCATGCAAGGGCTCACTCACAGGTAGAGATTCACTGCCCCCGGCTGCCAAAGTGCTGCAGCCCGGTGGGGGGGGGGGGGGGCAAGGCAGAACGGAGGTGTCGAGAGCTGCAGAGAAGAAGGGAGAAAAGACACTCTAGAGAAGTTAAACAAATCAGCACTCGCACAAGACATCAGAACGGTGAAAAGCAAGAACGCCGTGAATAGAGTGAAACTACTCCAACCCACGCCCGCACCAGCCAGCATGAGCGATACGCATACACCCATGTGTCAACGGCGGCGCCCAATGGAGCTCGGCAGCACCAAGTTGGGATGCCGTCCTTGTCCTCGGCCGCCGCCACCGCCGCCACGCCGAGTCTCTGGCAGACCGCCAGCCTGCATCATCATCTCGTCAAACTTCGAGGGACTCGGAAAGGCAGCCTCAAAGAAGACGGCCATAGGATCGTTGGGGTCTGCGCGCGGGGCAGACCTGCAGCGTCGGCGAGGTGGGGCGACGGCCGGCTCCCCTGCCGTCAGGGCTGGAGGCTGCAGCACACGTCCCCGGCAGGTGGCGGTGCCAGTGAAAGACGACACGTCCTCTGCACCCCTTCGGGCGAGAGTGGATGCAAGACGGCTGCGGGGCTGCCGCGTTGCTGGAGCACGAGTGGGGCGAGGTGGTCGCCGCACTACACGTTCCACGCTGGAGGAATCCCTCAACAAGTCCTCATCGCCCTCCATATCGATGTACGAGATCGACCGCGTCGGGGCAGGCCGCGTGTGCTGGCGGCGAGGAAGCAAAATCGGCTGTTCCGACTCATCCTCAAAGAGAAGCGAGTCGCCCAGCTCCGGCTCTGCGCTGACGTGGCGCTTGCGGGACAAGGCTGCGCGCTTCGCGGATGCCTTCTGTACAGACTTTTCCGAAGATACCAGTGTAGCCTCGGTACCCAGCGCCACACTACGACTCTTGGCGGAGCGGCCGCGTTGGCGCTTGGGGGCCACCACAGTCTCCTCTCCGTCCTCCTCAGTGGCCGCGGTGTCACGGTCGGCGTCAGAGTCGAGATCGGACCAGTCGATCACCATCACACTACATTTACTTTTGCTTTGGGCCCTCTTCGCCATCAGCGTGGACACAATCTTCTCTAGACGGGCACGCTTGCGGGTGTCGTTGTTGTCATCGTCGTCAATCTCGCCGCTCTTCGCGAGGTCGTCGGCGGAGACAATGGATATTGATCGATGGCGCTGATAGGTTGAAGGGTGGGCGCGACACTGCTGCTTCGCGACAGAGTTGCGTGCCAGCTCCTTCAGCGCTGCTTGCACCTCCGGGTCGGGGTCCTCTTGGAGTTCCCGCAAGAGGCTGGAGTTGCGTTTAGCTTTTTCGGCAGGCGCACGCGGTGGGGACGGCGTCACAGAGGGGTGGCGGCGCACCGTGGCCGCCATCAGCACCTCCTTCGCGTGCTGAAGAGCGTTGATCTTCTCCGTTGCCTCTGAGACGCGGCGCTCCTTCCTCTTTGCGCTCTCCTGCTCAGCCCTGAGCTGCTCCTGCACTCGGCGCTGCTCTGCCTCCTCCTGCTCCAGCTCTGTCTTGGCGTGTAGTACGTACTCCTCTACAAAGCTGTCATCGTAGAAGCTGCGGTGCAGCTGTGCCTCCTTGCGCCGCACCGCAAGGCGCTGACGACTAGTGGAGCGGCTACGCGCTGGCACCGGAGAGTTGCGCGAAGGGTCTTTGCGATCGAAGACACCACTCACGGTGGCCGCGGCAGCATGATACGCCGGCGCAGCGCCGCTGTCTTCCGCCTCTATGACCGGAAACGACGACTTCGGCTTGAGAATAGAGATCGGCGGTGGGGTGCCCTGACGCACAGGCGAGACGGGAGCCGAAGCGGAGTATGCGACGTTGTAGTTGGGCCGTTCCTCTCTCACACTCTGGTCACCGGCAAAGGTGACACTGCGACGGCGCGGGTAGTAGGGCAGAGGAGACATGAGCGGCGAATCGTCGCCAATCATGCCTTTGGAGCCCACACGGGAGTAGGAGCGCTGGTTAACAGGCAGAACGCCAAGCTGCCGGCGCGGCACTGGGGAGACCTGGCGCGACGGCGGGCGGTGCGAAGAGGCTACGTCTGTCATGATTGCCCGAATGAGAAACCCTAAAGCAGCGATGAAAGAACGAAAAAAAGAAAGCGAGTATGTAAGTGGCTGAAGCACAGAGAGAACACGCGGAAGGAGAGAGCTCGACGCCACCTCTGTCGCACTGGAGGAGAGGAAGGGAGCAAAGAGAATGGGGAAAGAGAGGCGTGCCGATGTGCGTGGAGAGTGGGGAAAGTGGGGAAGGGGGCTGCGTGGATCTAGACGAAAGGGAGATGTCTATGAGGCGAGTGAGAGAACGAAAGAAATGATACACACAAACGAGCAAACACAACAATAACCGAAAAAAGAGTCGACTCAAAGCAGTCAAGATGACGCTGCCGGGCCTGCGCGTGCACTGCTTCAACAAGGCACGATGTGCCGGGGTATGAGAACAGATACCTTGACCGTATAATGACCCTTCCCGGTTCAGCCGCTCGAACGCACCACGACAATGGGCTTCTCCCAAGCTTGAATGACGGAATGGCGCTTGCGTGTGTGTGGGGGGGGGGGGGCGTTCTTCTATAGAAAGGGCAAAAGTGCCTCGACTCTGGAAGTGGCAAGTAGAACGAAATCTAAACAGCGCTGCGCTTCAGCCCAAAATGTCTACGTGTAGGCTCTGTGATGCCTTGTTAGGGGGGTGCAATGGGTGGACTGTCCCGCTTCCAATGCAGCCGGTCCCTCATGCGCAGTGTGGCGCGAAAGAAGTACAATGCAGCCAGACAAGAGGAGAGAGAGGGGCAACTGAAGTAAATTTACTATTGTTGTCCGCTTGCTCCCCATATATAGAAGCATCATGGTAGGCACACTTTCTGGACCGGGGGCGCATCCGCTAATCATCACCAGCGGTTGGCTTCAAGTGCACTCCTCGTACACCACTCAGTACCTTCGTGAGTAAGCACGTTGCCCTCGGCAACTTTTCATTGATGGTGCCTTCCGATGTTGTTGTTAGTGGGTGTATGCGCGTGTGCTGTTTGGCTTTCGTAGCCCTCCTCCCAGTCTCTTGTGGTCATTACACCTATGCTGAACAGCGCAACGTGCTTTCGCCTACCACCTTCTCCTCTTTCTCCAGCCGCCCTTACTACTCCTCTACGCCCTCCTCTCCCACCGACCGTCTCCTTTTTGCTTGCCGTCTAGCGCGCCCCACCACGAAGTGAAGTAATTTTCTCCCGCAGCTGTGAGGTGCAGACCGAAGAAACAAACAGAGCGAGAACGAGACAGTGACTGAGTCACTCGATCCTATTAACACGATACGCGATGAGGCAAACGCACGGTAATGCCACACCAAAACAGGCGCAGAAAATTGTGTGGTGAAGAGGAGGGGGGCTTGTACGCACGCACGAAGGCGCGATGGAGATATACGACACAAGTGATCCAACAAATATAGCTCGTATGGGACATTCGCAGCGACCAGAGCGCGTGCGTGTGCAAGTGGGGGGAGGGGGTAAAAAGGAAAACTTAGTTCACACAGACACACACACACGTGTGCAGCCCATACAGACCGTGATGACGCGCTAGGACGGCGATGCAAGAGAGGGACGAAGACGTAAGAGGAATTTGAGAATGACCAGCGAAGGAAAACAATGAGTTCCGCGAGGAGGCAATGAGGAGCGCAGAGAAATCAACTCATCGTGCTGCGGCGCCGCTCGATCCAGCCTGGTGTTCTAAGGAAAGCGCATGCCTCACAATACCACCTCGAGCTCTCCCCCTCCTCCCTTGTGCTCGCAGCCACAGTGAACAGCACCGATGGCGTTCCTTGCTCGCTGGCGTTTAGAAACTTTTGTGTGCAACGGCACCAGCACCGCCATTGCCCGCACTTTATCTCCTCTCTCCAGGTCAGGAAGAAGGGGAGAAATAGAGCACGCCGATTACTGACCACTACATGACGCCAGCTGGCAGCTCACTGGGATGCGGGTAGGACAGCTGTGTTCCCCTACGCGTGACGCTGATGGCAGCGCACTCGTTGGCGCGCCTGCAGGCCTCTAGAAGGTTGCGGCCGCGGCTCATGAAATACACCATGGAACCGACAAAGCAGTCGCCGGCGCCAGTTGTGTCCACCGCCTTAACTCGCTTGCCCGCGACGTGCACTGGGGCGGTGCCGTTTTCAGAAAGAGCAAAGCCTGCCGCGCCGAGTGTGATGACGACATCGCGAACGCCGAGCTGCTGCAGCGCCTTGATGGCACGAAAGGCGGACGCTGAATCCGTCACCTTCACGCCGGTGATGAGTGCCGCCTCCACTTCGTTCGGGCAGAAGAGCGACACGTACGAAAGAAACGGCTTGATCTTCCTCACCTCATCCGGCTTCGGGGCCGGAGCGGTGTTGAACACCGTGTACACGCCACGCCTGTGCGCCTCCTTAATTGTGTCCAGCGTGGTGGCAAGAGGGACTTCGTTTTGGCAAATAAGGTACTTGAGGCCCGGGTGCATGATATTCTCGTAGTTGTTCGTCTGTGCGCGCAGCAACTCGGGCGTGAAGTAGTTTGTGGCGTTAGGACAAATGACTATTTCGTTGTTGGACGACTTGATATCGACCAGAATCATCGCCAGTCCAGTGGAGCTCTTGCCGGTACGAAGCATGTAGGCCGTGTTAACACCGCTCTTCTCCAGTTCCTTGATGTAGTCACTGCCGTCGCCGTCTGTCCCTACCATGCTCACAATGGCGACCTTGGCCCCTAGGCGGCCAGCCGCCACGGCTTGGTTGGCGCCCTTCCCGCCAAACCCCTTCTGGAACGACTCCGAGTGCATCGTCTCGCCCACCTGTGGCATGTGATCCACATAGCCAAAATAGTCCAGAAAACAAGAGCCGACCACTAAAATGTCTGGGGCATATGTGCCCACGTGGGATTGAACGTTCTGCGCACGATGCATGATGAATGCTCAGCTGAGGTGCACAGGATAAAAGGGAAAGAACGAATAAATGTGCAAGCCAGTGAGTAGTGCGTCGGAGGAAGGCTGCGGAGTGACGGTCACCTCTTCAGGTGCACCCCGGTGTGTGTGTGTGTGGGGGGGGGGGGAAGAGCAAGGGGAAGAGCAGCGGCGGGTGTAAACAAGAAGAGGGGAGTGATAGAAGCCGTATGGATGCGATTGCGAGTTTGGTAGCCAATGCCAGAACAGGTGCCGCAGGCTTGTGCAAAGCCTACATCGCCGTCGCCTCAGCATCTAGCGCCGCACAGCCCCACAGAATGACTGACACACGCATGCGAGCATCCGCGGCTACACGAGCAGACTGGCACAGTCGTTGGCAGGGGGAGACGCAATGGGCCAACGACGCATACACGTACGTGTTAAAGGGGCACCACTGCACCCTCTGCACGCCGCACATGCGCGCAGGACAACATCGCAGGGATGCGCCTCGCTATCCTCCTTGTTGGAGTACGCACAAACACGTCAGAGCGCGTCCAAAATATTTTCAAGCGATGCTTACCTCCTGTTCTTGCACGTAAGTAATCAACCACGAAACGAAGAACAAGTGAGTGCGAACCATCAGCGTTATCGCCCTCCCCTCACGGTCTCTGATTCCTCCTACTCGGCACATCGTCCCCTTTTCCCTGGCGCGCAGATGCCCCTACGCTCCTTCTGCTTATTGGCTTCGGGTTTCTCAGTCCCCGACTCACTCGTGCTTCTCCACAGGCGCGTACACCGTGGGCACCGTACACATGACGAGCCTTGGACACATCGGAAACAGTCGCCCTATGCGCTCGCAGACGACGGTGAAAAGCGGCGGTAGAAAATCCCCGTAACGCGGGCGAGATGGGCGTGGGCGGGTGGGCAACACGAAAACGAGAGAGAAAAGAAAAGAAGAGGAATGTGAGGCAAATTCTCCGCAGTGCATTCCACCACACGACAGCAACAGCGCTGCACATTGAATGGGCGCAGGCACTAAAATGATGTAGGCACGCGTAAAAGAGCTCGCAGGCCTGCGAATATGAATCGCTCCATTACACGCATACACAGAAAAGCCCACCGTTATCACAGCCGCTAAGCCACACGAGCCCCGGCATGCGTCAGGTATGCCACGTAGCATGAGCGCGACTCCCTGCATCAGGTTGCAGACGGCCGGGTTTTCAATTGCGCACCCTACAGGCTGCAGAGATTCCAAATATCAGCGGGGCTGTGATTCATGTCGTGCACGCCTCAGTGGTACTCGGCGGCGATCAGAAGGGGCGGGCGGCGCGTCCGATGAGGATCAGCACCAGAACGGAAGCGAAAAACAGCGGGTGCCGAACTAGGAAACCAATGAAGCAGAACAGAAGGGTGCCCAGCACCACCGTCCACGCCGCAAGGATGAGGAAGGCCACCAGCGGACTGCGACCGTGGGAGCGGACACCGAACATGCTCTGTGTGAAGTCGTTGGTGGGTTTCTGGAACTGGGTGGAAACATTGCCGAAGTGGTAGCGGCCGTCCTTAGCGGCGTGCCGCCCGCGGTAAAATTCGTCGTTCGCTTGATTAGTGCTGGCGTTCGGGTCGGTACTGCTCACGTGGCGTACGGTGAAGCGCTTGCCACGAGGATCGGTGTACGTCGTCTCCTCCATGCGGTTTCCGTGCTCGTCTATGAACACATTTGTCATGCTACTCTCGGAGCGGAAGAAGGGTCGGAACACTCGATCCGAATTGGTGAAACTGCGGCCAACGTGACCGCCCAGCCCATTTCCTCTGATGCCCCCGACCCGCATCTCGTCCTCAAGGTTGCGGAAAATTTGGTCGACGCGCATGCCGCCGAAAAGCTCACGGAAGAGCTGGTCGGCCTCCTCTTTGGACATCTGACGATACTGGTAGTCGCCACGGTCCATGCTGCCCGGAAAGCCGGAGGCGTACCCGCTAGCACTACCGCTGCTGCTGCCGCTGTTGTAGGGCACACCGCCCATGGCACTCGACATAGCCCGCTGCGCGTCGTACTCACGGCGCTTCTCCCTGTGTCCAATGACGCTGTACGCGGCCGAGATAGACTTGAACTTCTCCTCAGCCCCTGGCTGGTGGTTGCGGTCTGGGTGATACTCGAGAGCCAACTTCTTGTATGCGGCCTTGATTTCATCCTGCGTGGCATCCGGCCTCACCCCCAGTACCGCGTAGAAGTCTTGCTGTCCGGCGCTGCAGCTCTGCCAACGACGCTCCGCCTGCGTAAACGCGCAGGAGGACGAGAGTTCCACGGACTGGTGCTGCCAGCGGCGAAAAAACGGCGTTGGTGCGGACGACGCGGCTGTTGTGTTCGTCATGAGGCGTATCGAAGGTCCAGCGACGGCACCGATGGTGGCACGATTGGCCCACAGTGAACGGCCCAGCAGTCGTCGCATAATGGCAACGTACCGTGTGGCTCTGATGGTGGAATGTCCCTTCGCCTTCAAGCAAATAACTCCTACCTACAAGAGCGTGGAAAGAGAGCTGCTCGCACTTCGAAGAACTCACGCTGATATGAGAGAGACTATGGTCGATGAACGGAATGTGAGACTACCAAAGAGGAGTAGGGGGGAGGGGGCACGGCACATCCACATCTGCACACTGGCACAAAACAATAGGCCGCACGTGGAGAAATACGACGCACTGCACAAGCCGACTACGGGGTGTGTGCCGCACAGCTGTTGCGGGGCATACCGCCACCACAAAGATGCCAAGAAGGCAGTAAGAGCGTTGTCGTCACATCAACACGGAAATGTTCACCGCGGAAAAAAAAAGAGAGAGAAGTGTGGATGCAGGAAGAGATGCAATTGCGCAGCCAAGCAGGTATAGCTTAGACGCTCCCGTCGAGGTGGAGGACGGAGGGGCGCGATACGGCGGGCGGCCTGGGACCAAAAGGAGCAGAACACGTGTGCAGTGCTGTGGGCGCCTTTGGCGCGGTCCTCCACGTCAAGGCAGCGAAGGGAGGAGAGAAATGTGACTCTCGTTTGCACTGCCCCCTTCAAACAACCGACACCAACAAAAACGGCAGCGCTGTACGGCGTGCCCTGCGCTAATGGGAGGCGAGAGGGCGAGTGCTCAAGTGGTGTGGCGGAGCCCGTCACTTCAGAGAGACGGCAGCAACGCTATACCGGTTCTTCTCTTGGCACGCCAACGCTCTCGCTGCCGGTCACAGGTAGGGGGAAGAGTTCACTTCGCTGCATTGATGCAGGCTCACACGGACGGCCTCTGAGCCTGGGTTGCTGATTTATTTTGTTTATGTGTATATGCGCGGGATGCATTTCTCTATGCATTTCTGCGTGCCACTATCGAGAATTCGACAGCAGGAAAAGACCCATCGCTTCGCTCGGTACATCGCACAGATTGACGATGAAGCTGAAAGCGAGAAAGGACAAGAGGCAAAGAAGAAGACACAGGCAGCATCATGGTCGTGACCTCACATACGGCAAAACACTGGTAGGCACAAAGCAGCGACGCTTCACGCTTGCAGCGCAGTCATCGAAACAATCGAGCATACGACGTCTCATGGGCATACAAACGTATTCTGTGGTGTGGAACACTCTCTTCCACCAGAATGAAGGGTCGTGGCGAGATACAAGAAGAGGGAGCGTCCCACTGTTACAGGCTGGTGCTGGCTGCCGCTAAGAGCTGTTGGCAGTGCGCCTCCGTCTCGACGGCGCGCTTCTGAAGTCGACAAGTGGAGTCTCTGCGGGTCGCTGCTGCGCGGATGGACGTCTCCTCGACTAACATGGCGAAGCTACGCTGCTTCTCCTCGATCATCTTAATAGAAGTCTTTGCCTTCAGCTGCCACATATCTACGCCTTGTTGAAACTGCTCCACCATGTGGATGAGCTTGTCGAATTCGGACTGGATATATTGTTGGTCCTCTGTCAGTGCGTCGCGGACACCAGCCAACAGCAACGCCAGCTCTCGATCCACCTCCACATCAAGGCGTTCTGTGCTGGCGCTCAGCTGTTCCTTTTGCTGCCGCCCCACCTCACTCCAGGCGGCCTCAAACTGCGCTGCAGTCGTGCCGTCCATGGGCCGATCCCTCGCTTACCACCTCAAGCGGCTCAAGGCACTGTTCCTGTGGGAAAGGCTGGAGAACTAGATGGGAGTAGACTGCGATGGCACACAGGTGTGTGTTGTCTGAGTGAAACGTGAGTTACTGCTCTATAGATTGATGCAAGACTTGTGTGCCTGCGGGTGGCTTTGTGGGTGGAGGAACAACAGTGGTAAACACGGCGTGCACTCATTGGGCGTGCCCGACGTCCAATGGAGAAAGTAGCTGGAGAGTGGAGGAGACACACGCGAAATACGCAAGAAGCAAGCCAGACGAACAAAACGTGGCAACCTATCTATGACAAGGGAAGGGGTGCATCGATGACACGTGTGAAGCCGCACGGCCACGAAACAAAGCGCGCCCGTGGTTGAGACGGGGCCACCTGTCAGCGTGCCCAGCGGAGGGCGAGGACTGAGCATGATACCCACGCGCACAAGCACGCACGCACGCAGGAATGGCGACAATCGCTCGTACAACGCAGAGGCGATCGGAGGGGTGGTCGCCGCTACACTGGTGCTTTTTTCTTCGTGTCGTGTGCTTGTGTGTGTTCCCGAGATACGGGCGACGGCGCCACCGCTGTTGTGGCGGCACAGTGCCAAGCAGCTAAAACAGAGGAGAGAAAAATAAAAGCAAAAACGAAATGTCCGCACACACATACACACACACACACGACACGGACCATCCGCACATAGCAAAGAGGAAAGAGAAGCGGGGGCCCCTGCGTCGAGGCCAAATAATCAACCCCCTGAGCGCAAAAAAAAAAAAAAGGTGTCCCGCCAGTCTGAACAGCGTCACGCAGCACGTGGGCCACTGAGACGGCCCAGTCCATTTTTTGAGAACTCGCACACTATTCACATACAGAGCCCGACGTTCGCTGAACTCACCCTCACAGGGCGCATCACTTTTCAGTTCCGTAGCCCGCGGTATCTCGCCAGTGCGGCGGTCGCTGAGCTGCCCGGGAGAAGCGCAAAGCGTGGCGCAACAACGACACCTGCGACACGAACAGCTGCTCACGCTCGTGCGCAGTTGTACAGCCAGCTGCGAACGCCGGCAACCCGCTGGTGTCGCCGTCGGCCCGGTCGATTCGTTGCTCGGTGTCTTCTCGGGTTGTCGTAAAGCGGCGCTCCGAGCGCACTGACTTCAACGGCGCAAGCGAGTCTCTGGAGATCGTCAGATCGTCAGCGGAAGCGGGACTGACAGCCTGCGTTGTGGCTGCCTCTCGCACGCGGATGCTTAGCCGTCGCAAGAAGTCGTTGAGGGCAGCGTCCTCGCGGGTTGTCGGAGACTCCCGGCCCGTCTGGCCGTCGATGTGCCGCAGCGTCCACTGCGAGTACACCGCAGCAAAACTGGCCACCGACAGCTCCACCTTCTCCGCACGCTTGTGTGTAGAGCCGGTAACAGCTGCTGCCCTGCCGAGCAATGTGGCGCTTACTTCAGCGTTGTTACTGTGCGTCGATGCTAATGTGAGGTTGATCTCGCTGGAGTCGTTCTCCTCCGGAGGTGCCCTGGAGAGGGAAGAGACGCTCCAGTCAGAGCCTACTGCAATCGAGCCGACACCGTCGACCATTGTCGAGTGCTGTAGGACAAAATCGATCAACACCTCGACGCTGCCGTCCCGTAGGGCATACAAGAGTACGACAGGCAGCGCTAGACTCTCGAGGAGGTCAGCTATGAGGACACGCAGTCGATTTTTGAAGAAGGTCTCCGTGATGTGCTCGTAGAACGCGTCCGCCGAGTGGAACCACTGCGGCGCGTCGTAGTGGATGCAGTCAACGAGCCGCTCCAGGTCGGTCATGTACGCGTACTCCCGTTCCCGCGGATTCAATTCTGGAACGCACGCATACAGCATCAAAGCAAGCGTGAGCCACCAAAAAAGGGTCAGTCCGCCAATTGAGGCACTGATGAGGAGGGCCGGGTTCAAGAAGGAGAGGACGGCAGTCACCAGCACGCACGTATTACAGACCCGCCGCACAAATCGAGATGCGCTGTTCGACACTCGCAGTCGATCCACCATGCGCTCCGCCACCTCCGCCCCGGCATACAGGCGACACGCATGCAGGTGTTCCACCTCGTTGTACAGCCGAAAGCGCCACTGCGCATCTGTCGTCCACATGCGCTGGGAAAGGGCCAAGTAGTTCACCTTGACCTGGGCCGCGTGCTTCACGAGCACCTTGAGAATCACGTACACGAAAAAGAAGAGAAACCCCGCCCCGTAAAACACGGCATGAGCGACCATGGTGGTGCGGACGGCCCATATGCACTTGTGCCGGGACTCGACTGTACGGAAGGCATCAAACATGGAGTCGAGTAAGGCCGTGATCACGCTTGGGCTAACGTACTGCAATGCGGTGTCCTGCAGCGCACCAGCCTCGTGGATCGCAATCAAGTAGTTCTCCAATTGCATAAGTCCTTGAACAGCACGCAAGGGATCGAGCGGCTCCCCGGGGGCACCAAATTTAACGCTGCCGCTGCGACCCACCGCCGCGCAAATAGTCTCTAGAAATTCGCCCCATCCCGCAGTGCTGAGCGCGATTGTGTTGCCGCCGCACAAGCCAATGAACTCGTGCCCGCTTCGCCCATCCAGGCCGCGCCGCAAATGATAGCTCCAGCGGTGCAGCGGGGTAAGGAAGCCGGTATCGACAGCTGCCTCACGGGCAACCTCCTCCATCTCGTACTGTAAGTAATACGTCTCCACAAAACGCATCAGTTCGTACATGCAGGAGCCGAGAGTGGAGCTAACGAGAATGAATCCCCACAGGTGACCCCAGAAGGTGCTACGGAAAATGTACGGGGCGTGCAGCCCCTTCACCAGCGGGTGCACGGCACACTCCGGTTCAGCACAGCTCAGAGCTATCCCCCAGTCAAACTGCATCGTGAAGATAACTGCCACGATGAAGAGAACGAAGGTGTTGAGAAAATCAACTGCCGAGGAAATGGTGGCGCCCCAAAACCCCTTGTTGTACCAGTACGTGTAGAGCGTTTGTGTAAACAGGCGCATGTCCTCAATTCTACCGCTGCCGGCAAAACGAAGAGTAAATCGCGGGACGCGCACCACTGAGGCCCTCAGCTGCCACGCCATGATAGTCCGCGAAAAGGAAAAGCCTTTAGAGAGAAGGAAGAATGAATGGACTTGCAGGTGTGCGTAGGTAGGCAAAGTCCACTGGGACGGGGGCAGAAGAAGGGGCGGAGCAGCTCCAGCACACGCATCACACAACTTGAGCAAAGCACTCGCTGATGGTGCCCACCCACCCCAACCACAAACACACGAGCAAAACGCAAACGCCTACGACTCCTTGACGCCTGGGAGGCTGAAACACGTGCACGCAGCCCTGAAGATTGAACAAAGGAGCAGAGAAGAGAAGCAAAAAAAAAAAAGCAGCAGTGAAATAATGCAAGGAGAGAGACAAAGATGGGCCTCTTGCTTGCTATCACGAAGGGTCATTTCGCAGGCAACGGGGAACAGTAAGAGTGAAGCATGTATGCCGTTGAGAAGCCAGAAAGGGAAGGGGGGAAAGAGTAAGTAAGGGAGCGTCAGCAAGAGACAGGCAGAGGGGAATATGGAATTGGGGGAACAGGGAAGAAATGATGGACTCATCATCAGCGTGAAGAAGGACCGAGGCAAGGCAGATGCGCGTCGAGTAGCCTTCTGACCACGCACCATTCAGCGGCGGCTCCAAATTTCAAGCTAGTAACGTGACATGAGCGGTGAAAGGAACGCGTCATGAAGAGTTGCAAGCATAGCGCGACAGAGATTAGGCAACAGTCCCTTCGCAAGATAGGCGGCGTTCTAGAGAGAAACGACGACGACGCGTGTCGGCATGAGAACTGCAGAAATCCCTCGACGTCCTCCTTATTTATCGTGACGCTTTCACGTGCGGACAAAGTGCGCAAGCCGTCCTCGACAGCGACAGGGTCCGGCCTCGAATATCTCCAGGTCACACACAAACGCGTGACGCTACCACCATCACCCGCCATCCATTTCCGGTTCAGAGGTCCCCTTGGGGTTTGGTCTGAGGGACTAGTGAGCACCTCTGAAGTATAGGCGTGGCGAGGCAGTCCTTCTCGATGGCAAGCACGACCATGCGCATGCGCGTACACACGCCGCTGAATCCCAGCTCTTGTATGTTATGTGTATTTCCTATTCTGTTCGTTTAGTGTACTGAAGAGAGAAGAGTCAGACGCAGAGGCATAGGTAGTATGTGGCTGCATGTGGCTGCACCGCCTCCCACAGCCACACAACACACACAGAGACAAGCACAGGTCCACGCGCACACACGCCATGCAGGCATTTCGCTCCTTCTCTGGCGAAATAAAAAAGAACGAGCGAACGAACCACTACGAGGCAAGGACAAATCCACTGAACCAAAGGCACCGCCTGTCCACAGTACCACCACACGCAGAGAGAATGCACGCAGCACTGCCAGTATTATGCCACTGGAGTGAAGCAGAAAACCCCCAACGCAAGACCACCCACCATGCAGACACAAAAACACGCAAAAGCAAAGAATGATCAGCATGGCCTGCCGGAGACGACTCACAATCGACACATGGCGCTAGAGAGCGGTGCGGAGGACACAGAGAGAAAGAAAGGAAACACGTATGCTGCTCTAAGTCACCTCGCAAAGGCACACACACAACACACAAACGTCTACGGAAACACAATGGCACGAGCCTACGTGCGTGTGCGCGCTGTTGCAGTAGCGCCACATAACCTCGACCGCTGGGTTGCCCTTACCACGCCTGAATCGCCAACTTCGCCAGGGCCTTTTCCAGGGCGGCATGCGTCCTTACACTCGGCATGTTCTCTGCGGCACACCTCTCCTCCTCCGGAGGAGCGACAGCCGGCTCTAGCCAGCCCTCGTTCACACGCATCAAACACATCAATCTATTGTAATCCGGCTGAGCCTCGCCAAGCTGCTTCTGAGCACTGGCACGCATGGCGTTGCGCTTGCAGAATGCGCGCACGGCGTCGAGACGGTTGGTGGGCGACTCGATCATGTGCAGAGGAAGGAGGCCCCAGAACCACGTCTCATCGTTGCATTCGAGTTCCGCTGTCATGCCGAGAAGAACCGACAGCTCCGCATCTCTGTAAGCTTGGTCTCTCGGAAGTTGGACGGCACGAATCGCAGTCACGATCACGAACGCCGTGAGATAGTCGGCGCCAGAGTAGCTTGAAGCGTGGGGGTGCAGACAAGCGGCGGGTGGCGCCGACCCGTTGGCGAATCCTTCCAAAACGAGCAACGCAGCATCTTGAAAGGTGTTGCCGCGCCGCACAACATCTTTCCCACGGCACGTCCGCAGCACGGCGGTGTCAACGCGCTCGGCGTACGGAGGCAGAGGATTGAGCTTGCGTGACGACGGAGCGCGCAGGCGCTCGAGAAAAGCGTGAATAATGTCCTCGGCTGGCGTGTCAGAGACACAGCCGTAGAAAGTGAAAATACCCAACAGCTGCTTCCACGTGGCTGCTGTTGGTGCCGCACGCACCTCGATGGCCTCATCATGCAGGCCTGTGTACTCCTCGTCGCGGATGAAGGGCTCCACCTTGCCCGAGAGGAGGCTTACAACACGCTGCCGCACCTCCTCACCGTTTCTAAACCCGCTCCTCGCCATCTCGATGTAACCGCCAAACTGGTTGCCCTCGCCGCACACGCGCACCACCCTCGCCAGCTCCTCGTTCGCGACCGACCGGGCGGAGGTGCGCGCCTCGCGAAGCCTATGACACAGCATCGCCTGAACCAGCTCCTCTGCGGGAGACAACTTCGCCGCACGCGTAGTGGAGTTGTCGAGAAGGACGGCGAGCTCCGTTTTCAGCCAGCCAGCCAGATTGCGATGGCGCAGCTGGGTGAGGTACCGCGCCTCCTCCATGGCGTTGGGGACAGCCGTGTCCGCCTCAGGCAGCCCATAGAGAGCAGAGAGGAGGGAGAGGATGGTGCAGGTCTGCCGCGTGGAGAATACCTCTACGCGAGAGAGAGACGCCTCGCCAGCAGCCGAGATTACGCTTTCAATGACGCTGGTTGCTATCTTCAGCTTCTCCGCCGAGAGCGTGTTGTGGCTCTTGGCGCGGTGGAGATGGATGGAAGCCAGCGGACACGCCACGTCTTCCGCCACGTCGGTGTGCTGCAGAAACAGCCGAAGCAGTGCCACAGCACACTGGGGGAGCACTTTACGGGCTGGCCTCTGCCAGTAAAACGGGCTGGCCGCAACGGCGCAGGCGCCCACCACTTCCGGTACCGCACCAGCCGCCTCCGCCCCGTCGCGCAACTCCGCGTGTGATGGAAACACAACGCTGCCGGTATTGCTCCAGTCGGCGCGAACGCTCCTCGCCAACATGCCACGAATTGTCCGCTCCGAGGGCTGCAGCAGCGGTGGGTAGTTGACGTAGGTGCGCTGAATGATCGACTCCTGCGCGCACACGTAGTACACGCGGGGTTCAGCCGTGCGGCGCGATGTCCCCAACTTCACCGAGAACGGCTCACACTTGCTTTTCGGGGTCATGTCCGGCAGGACGTAGGGCAATTCAAAGTCGGCAGTCGCAGCCGACGCGAGGCGCCGCTCCACCACTGGCCTTCGCGACGCTGGCGGCGGTGGCACCTCGTACCTGCGAACCTCAGCATTGGTTATCTGCAGTGCGTCTCCATGATCAGTGACCTCCTGCGGCTGCTCGGCTGCACGCATATCGGCCGCGTCTTCCTCCTCGCTGTCGTTGCACGAATAGTCCAAGTTGTGCGAGTGCTCGTCCTCATCATGGATGATGGAGAGCGGGGCGACGTCGCTCGTTTCATGCCCAAGAGTCGCACGCGACGCGGTGTGGCCGGCGCGGCTGTCGTTCAGACGATAGACACACCATCCCTGCCGGTGACCCACGAAGTGGGCACGTGCTTCCGCGCAGTACCGGGTGATGTCTTCTGTGACGCCCCCTGTAGGATCGCGCACCCGTACCTCGGCTCGCACATTCAACCCGCTCGACAAGGGTGGGGTGTCGCCGTCAGGGTACAGTGCAACGTGTCCGTCACTGCCAAGGTACACCATCGCGGCGACGTCCACGCGCACCAGATTCACCGGCTCCAGAAAGCGCACCTCACACGAGCCATCGCGGCGGCTCACAGTGAAGCGCGAGACGCGGCGGAGTTCCTCGGGAGTGTAGGTAGCCAGCTCAGTGAGGCTGGGTTGCAGCGTATACTCGGGATTGGTACACCGTGGTACGGCGGCATTGCCAATCGGCGCGCCCACCGTCTCGGGGGATGATCGCCGTGGCGAGTCGTGCGTCACTCGCTCCTGCGCTCCGGCAGGAGAGTCTGCCGGGGCACCGCCGAGCTTCAGAGCAGGGATCAGCATCTCCTTCAGCGCCGCTGGCGACAAGGCGCTCGAGGCGAGGGACGCTGGCACTTGCTTCATCAAAGTGGTCTCGTCCGGCACACGCATCTGCGTCACCATCCATGTGTGCATCGCCCGACGAGCTGGAGGAACAACAGGCTTCAAGTCATCCTCAGTCGTCTTCGCCGTCTTCTTGGCTGGCTGAGGCCTCTCATATGAGTCGAAGAGTAGCACGTTGCCGTACGGTGACGCGTTGTAGTCGGGAAGGGACATAAAAGCCAAGTCGGTGGGGCGTCCGACATTCACGCTAGCGCCGGCGGCAGGCGCGCTGACAAGCGCCGCTGCGGCGGGTGCCTGTCCAAAGGCACCAGCAGCTGGTGGCTGAGCCCCGAAGCCGGCTGCGGAGGCTGCTTGACCGAAGCCGCCAGCCGCTGGCTGCGGTGCGCCGAAGCCGCTCGCTGCCTGTCCGAATCCGCCAGCAGCGGGCTGCACAAACCCACCGGCCGCGCCTTTCGGTGCGCCAAATCCCCCAGCAGCGGGCTGCGGCTGCTGTGGTGCGCTGCCAAAGCCACCAGTGGTACCGAAACCGGTTGCGCCGCGGCCTGCGCCAAACCCTCCGGCGACTGGCGGCGCCTGACCGAAGCCGCCAGCCGCCGGCTGCTGAGCTCCAAATCCACCAGTGGCCTGTCCGAATCCGCCCGCAGCACTGGGTTGAGCTCCAAAACCTCCGGCCGCGCCCTGCGACTGCGGCTGGGCCCCGCCAAATACACCACCAGTGATTACCTGGGAAGCAGTGCTGCCAAAGCCGCCCTGGAGAGGTTGTCCAAAGGTCCCGGTGGATGTCTGCTGTGCTCCGAAGCCGGATGCCTGCTGCTGTACTTGGCCAAACCCACCAGCAGCTGGCGGCGGCGCGCCGAACCCGCCCTGTGCAGGCTGGCCGAACCCGGTGGTACCGCGGCCAGCGCCAAAGCCGCCAGTACCGGTCGGCTGTGCAGTGCCGAAGCCTGTAGTGCCGCGCCCAGCACCAAACCCGCCAGTACCGGTCGTCTGTGCAGTGCCGAAGCCCCCTGGTGCAGCGGACTGGCCGAAGCCGCCCGTAGTCGTCTGTTGACCAAAGCCGCTCTGAGTAACAGCGCCAAAGCCACCCGCACCTTGTCCGCCGCCGAACTGCGCACCAGCAGTCGTCTGGGTGCCGAATCCACCCTGCGCCTGCTGTGGTCGCCCAAAAGCATTCACGGCAGATTGGGAGGCACCAAACACTCCGCCCTGCGCTGCGGGCTGATTAAAGCTGCCAGCTGTACCAAAGCCACCGCCTCCTCGCCCCGCCCCGAAGCCTCCAGCAGCCGCTTGTCCAAATCCACCCTGCTGCGGTGGCTGAGTTTGCCCGAATCCGCCTTGCTGCTGCGACTGCTGACCAAATCCACCCGTCTGCTGCCCGAACCCGCCTGCCTGCTGCGGCTGCTGCCCAAACCCGCCTGCCTGCTGCGGCTGCTGCCCAAAACCTCCCATAGCAGGGGTGGGGTGCAGACCGAATCCGCCGACATGCTGCTGAGGCTGCTGGCCAAAGCCACCCATCTGCTGCGGTTGCTGTTGGCCAAAGACACCAGCCTGTTGCCCTGCCACCGTTTGGACAAAGCCACCTTGCTGGGGTGCCTGCTGGCCGAAAGCGCCTGATGGCTGCCCAAAACCGCCCGTCTGTTGGAGAACCGGATGGCCAAATCCACTACCCTGGGGTTGCTGCCCAAATCCGCTTTGCGATTGAGCCGGTTGACAAAACCCACCCGTCTGCTGGCCGAAGCCGCCGACCTGCTGCGGCGGCTGTTGACGGAAGCCTCCTGGCTGCGGCTGCTGGCCGAATCCCACTTGCTGCGGTTGGGTCTGCTGGCCAAAGCCACCAGGCTTGTTCTGGTTAAACCCGCCACCGAACGCGTTCATTCGCACACCGCGCACACGAGTATGCAGCGTTCCGGCTCGATTCTTTTCTGCTCCTTCTGCTGATCACAGCCGCAGGAGAGACGTATCCACCACGTAGATGCTCACGGATATGTGTATGGGGGTAGGAGAATGAGAGAGCACCACGGCACATGAGGTTACAGAGAGACCGCCACACATCGCGCGCAACAAAGAAAAGAATCAAAGCAACAACCACGAAATGAGGGAGTTGGGGGACAGTGAAGAGAGGGGAAGTTGTTAAGAGAGTGAAAACGTAATGGTAGTGGTGCGAGACATCCAACACAACAGCACCGCATACGCACCTCCACCTCATGTGCAGTGCAAAACGCACGGGTGCCACAAATAGTTGAAACACCGGCGGGCGCTGAAGAAAGTTCGACACATACAGCGATACGCGCGGTATCCTCATCACTATACTGCAGGATACACGCCCCCATCACACAAGAGTGATCCGTTCTCCAACATGCCCACTTTCAGCCCTACAACGGAAACGAGACTTCACGCAGCCCCTAGGCACGCAGCGCAGCAGTGCGCCGGCGCAGCCATCGGAGCACGGCCTCTCCCTCGAGCGCGGCCCGGCACCCGCGCGTCGCAGGTCGCCCCACAGCCGCCTCCATCATGCAGGTCGGCATGCCGTGCATGTCCCTCGCGGGGCCGCAGGCTCCCCACACCAGTCGGCAGCGGGGGCCGGTGCGACACATTCCAGCCACGCTGCAGCTCGCTCACACCCAGCACCACGCACGACCCGGCCGCAGACGCCAGAGTGGCGATGCATCGCTCTGCCTTCCCCACGCCGTAGGCGCTTGACCCTGTCACCGCCAGAAGTGGCGCGGCGTTGGCAGGGATAGAGAGGGGCTGCCCGGCCTCCCCACACGGAGGGGGCGGAGGGCGCTGGATGCCGTGAGCCGAGATGGCGGCCACCGTCAGGATCTCAAAAAGGCAGGCGGGAAAAAAGGAGCGATGGAAGTGACCAACGATGAGTTTTCTGCAGCCACGAACACACAGAGGCGCACTGGAGACATCACTGTACTGTGGAAGAGGAGGAAGGAGGTAGACGATAAGAAACGTGTTGCTTCTCCGCTTGGGTATGCATCGGAGGGCGAGAGAGAGTGCAGCGTACACACAGTGGCAGGAGTAGTCGAAGGAAACATCATCGCATCCGTGCGCCCTCTCCTATCATCAGGCCATTAAGCAAACAACGATGCCATGCTGGGCTCCGGTGCCTTCCCTGTCTTTTCTCTAACGTAATCATCCCTGTGCTCCATCTCACTGCAGTAGGTTTGTTGCTTGGCGCCATAAGAAATTAGGGCGACGCTTTTCCCTTCAAGCTCGGTCAGCTTGCGCTCATTCAAGTCAAACGCAAGAATTATCTTGCTTTCAAAGGGGCGGAAGAGACTCGCCATACTTGGAGATCCTGTGGTGATGCCACGCGTTGCGCAGTAGTCATCCCAGTGCTGCATCTCCGCGCTGAACATTTGACTGGACGAGCCCGCCTGAGTCGCTGACACCCCCGTCACCTGCGTAACGTACGTGTCACTGCCGAGCACGAAGGTGCGCGCGAGGGGCTCCGTGTAGGAGGAGGCAAAGAGTTGCTGCATACGCGGTTTGCCGTCGTTGATACTGCGATCATTCCGGTAGTCGTCCCAGTGAATCATTTCACTGCACAACAACTGCAGTGGCTCTCCGCGGTTTGCCGCCTTGTTGACGATGGGAAGAGAGATGTAGTAGTCATCCCCCATAAAGAAGCACCGGTCTGTCACTTCCACATTCATCTTGAGAAGCGTGCGCACACACAGACTGATGAGCTAACTTGAACGCGACGACTTCGAAGGGGGTTTGTGCTATGGCAAGTCAGAGAGAGAGGAGGCGTGCGTTGCATATGTCAGCCAGTGAAGTGGAGGTGTATCTGTGTGGGCATGTATGACGTCAGCATCCACAAGTTTTGCCATACTAAGAAAACAAGTTGAAGCAGCGCCGCCCGCCACAAACGACAGATCGCAGACAAGTACAGCGCAGGAGGAGAGGAGAGATTACGAGAGAGAGCCAACACAGAAAGAGCGGCGAGAGTGACTCGGTAAAGGGTGTGTAAGGAGACGTGCCGGCATGTGCAACGCAACTGAAGGAAAACCAGCGTACCACTGAAGTGTAGAGCCACCACTTAAAAGACAAGAGAACACATGCCAGGCATCACAGAATGTACTCGCCACCAGAAGAGCCAGCGAGGAGCATTGTGGCGCACCCGCGCGTTGCCCTCGCACCTTAGATAGCTCACCTAGTGCAGTCTTGAGTTCGTTTGAGAGAGATTCACGGCATCGATTACTTAAGCGATGTGATTCTTGTCGCCACGCCGAGCCACGACACAGAGGAAGAAAAAGTGGTAAAAGGAGCGGTGAGGAGCACAGGTACGCGTGCGTACTCGCGCCTGTACCGTGGGCAGGGGAAGCAAGGTGAGGGGAAGAAGCGACAGATGTCATCGTCGGCATCAATAGGCAAAGAGCAGAAGCGAGGGGGAGGAAGACTACAGAGCTGAGACCAAGCTGCCCTCTCTATCATCTATGCTGCTCACACAGACGCGTGTTCACGTTGAAACTGGTCGAGAGCGGCAGCGTCATAGTGGGTACCCTGAAAACCACTCGCCCTCTGCGACAGGTACGCCGTCACGATCGCCCCCTCCTGGAACACCTGTGGAACACCGGCAGACTCCTTCAACAACGCCAAAAGAGCCTCGGAGCAGAACACCTTCAGGTCAGCGCCGCTAAAACCTTCCGTCTTCTCCGCGATGGCGCGGGTGTCAGCGGCGGTTTTGCACAGCAATAGCTGCAGAATGGACTCGCGGTCTGCCAAGGTGGGCAGCGATACGTGTACCATATAATCAAACCGCCCAGGTCGCATCAACGCTGGATCAAGGAGGTGCGGCACGTTGGTAGCGCCCACAAAGCAGACCCCGCAGATGTCTGAAAAGCCGTCGATCTCCGTGAGAAGAGTCGACAGGAGGCGCACATGCTCGCTATCGTGCCCGCCGCTGACCCGACGGCCACCAAGCACCTCCACTTCATCAAAGAACACAATGCACGGCGCCTGGCGGCGGGCACGGGTGAAGACGTCTCGTAGATAGCGCTCGCTCTCCCCCACATACGCACTCACCACGGTCGCAGAGTCTAGGTAGATGAGCGAGAAGTTCCCTTCCGAGCAGAGGGCCTTTATGAGCGTCGTCTTAGCGCACCCTGGGGGACCGTAGAGAAGGATTCCGCGCGGTGGGGTGATGTGGAAGCGTTGAAAGAGCTCGGGCTGCTGCTGCGGCCACACAAGTGCGCGATGCAGCCTGTCCTTCACCTCCGCCAGTCCACCGATCTCCGACCACCGCACTGCCTTGAAGGGGAGCACAGAACCGATATCAGGCAGCCGAGCAGCCTCCAGCGTCTCCACGCATGTCCGCCCTACGAGACGCTGTGCTGCACCCATCCAGTCCATGGTGCTGCCGCCTCGCACACTGGCCAGCAAGACTGCGCGCTGCGATGCACCAGGGAAGGAAAATACAAGATAAAATGTAACGAGCTCCTCCAGCACGTCGGGTGCACAGAGACCGTAGTCATGGCTGACACACAGCACAACAACGGATCGGGCGGCACCGCTGCCGCCCCCGCGAACAACCGCGGCGTCTCGCTGGAGTTTACGCATATGAAGCTTCGCGAGTTCCGGTTCAGCCGCCGCAAAAATGTGCTCAGCTTCAGTGATGACCAGGACCACTGTGCCACCCCGTCCCTCGCGACATGCCTCTGACGGCGAAAAGCAACTCGACCATCTCAGCACCGTGTGTGTGGCAGCAACGCTTTCCAGAGCGTACCGCACTGTGGTGGAAACGCCACACCCCCGGGGGCCGCGCGCCATGACGCCGACAAACGTACTCGCGGACTTGTCGGCGCACAACAGCAACTGCAGGAGTTGGTCTGCCTCACTATCAAGCCCAATGGGTCGTACTGCTCCTCCCCTTCCAAGGCCGCTGCTACCGACCCGCTGAGAGTCATTCACACGCACGCGGCAGTCGCTGCAGACAAGCGCCACCCCGCGATAGCCCTTCTGTAGTACCACTTGCCGCACAGTGTAGACGCCGTCCTGTATGCGAAACTCAGCCCCGACCACAACGTAGCGTCCCATAAGGGCAGCAGCGACATGAGCAGCGGTAGCACGGGTGTCACGTCGTGGCCCGTCTACCGTCACCTCCTTTGCCATGTAATGGAATAAGGGGCATCGAATCACCATAGGCTCGCTTGAAAGGCCCCCTGCAGAACAGGGGCAGTATTCAATGCCGCTGGGGCACGGCGTGTACACGACGTGCTGAGTCTCTGCGGGGGCAAAGTCCTGACTTGCAAAGCGCCGCGCCTCTATCAGGCTCACGCGCACAGAAGCCTCCAGTTCGTATGTAAGGGCGGCGGTGAAGACGGGCACAAGACGGCACAGATAACACTCATTCCGTATCTCAGCAAAGGCGCAGGGATAATGTGCGCAAGTCCAGTTGCCCGGTACGCGAATCATTTGCAATCGGCAACCGAATTCAGCTCAGCATGCGCATTAATTCGGTACGCGGGCATGTAGCGGTGAGAAACGAGAGATGTAGGAGCCACATAGAGAGAGAGAGCTCTGCTGGTGGGAGGGAGGAGGAGAGGGAGAAAGAGGTGAGGGAAGCGAGGGTGGACAAAAATGAAAGCTGTGAGGGCGATATGTACCCAGCCCACATACCGAATCCAGGGTGCTTCCGGCTCGAAAGGAATTGCATGAGAAAGTGGGCGAGTGGAGCACACCTCAGCTGTCTCTGCGAAGCAAAACAGACGCACAGGATCGTGCTTCTAAGCATGAAGGAGGGGCAGAGAGAGGGAGAGGAGAGAATACTATCCATGAAGTCTGAAGCTTGTTTTGGGCGCACCCCCTTCTTCCGCCTCGGTGAGTCATGCGCTAGTATGGAGCCCGCTGTACTGCCTGTTAGTGAGACCGGAAGCGGTGGTAGCGCGCCATTGTACAGGACGGAACCCGGATGCAAAGAGAGATGAATCAAGTCCAGTCATGTTTTTCCATTCGCAGGATAAGACAGGCAGGGCCAACAGAGGAGACATACCGTTTAAGAAAAACAGAAGACACGGGAGATTGTCGTCTACTTTGAGAGGCGTCGGTGCGGTCTTTGTCTTCTGCGCCTCCACTTCCGATGGGCATTTGCGCAATTTCTTCCACGGAGCACGCCATGCCTGCCGTTTTTCCTCTCAGCATCCACTCGCCCCATCTCCACCCTGTCCTACCACCTTCGGCTCTGGTCGCCTCAGAATGGAGGCAAAGAAACGCACATGAGTGGCGCGAGAAAGGGAGTGGGCGGGGGGTGAGTGAATAGGGCGCGAGAGCATTGCACGAGGAAATGGCTGCGGAAAAGAAGCGCCAGGCGATGGATGCACTTCGAGACTCACACATAAAGGCGAATAATACAAAACAAGAAAAAGAAGAAGAAGAGCGTTAACACGCACTCAAACGCTGCATTCAGAGCCAAGCACGAGAAGAAGCAAACAACAGAAAGAGATGGAGAAACACAAAATGAGAGAAAAGAAAGTGAAATAGATTCATTGTGTGTGTGTGTGTATGCGGCGGTGGGGTTCTCCCTTCGCCATCCTCCCCTCTCACAGTGGTCGCCAGCATCGCAAAATACTGCGACATGGATGGGGTAGGAGGGGGGAGAGTAAAACGCGATGGCAGACCTCCAAGGCCAAAAAGGTGGCGTGAGAGGGAATAAGCGCGTGGGAAAAACAACGCCAGCAGCCACAGGTGTGAAGTCTGAAATTGGAAAGAGGGAGAGAGACCGTTACAGGTACGAGGACGAGTGAAGTGCGCCAGGGCCAAGAGTGAAGCGAAAGGGAGAAGCTGTACAGTTCAAGGAGTGCTAGACATGAGCATACGAGAAAGGGAAAGAAAAAGAACAACCAAGGCGGCGCTGGTGGAGAGGCGTGCAGCTGCTGCGGCCCAAACTCTCGTCTGTGTGCGTGAGCGACTAAGCAGCAGAAAGTTGGAAGAAGAGAAAAGGCACACGCACACACACGCACACACACAAGAAGATAACTGAGGCGCAAGTGCCTCCTCGCCTCCCCCCACCCCCCAACCCCTCCTCCGCCCCCACAGTTGGTCACAACATGCGCGCACATGCGCAAAAGAATGGAGAGCGCCGAAGGACCAACTGTGGAGGCGGAGGAGGGGGGGAAACACAACACAAGAAATCCGGCCTGAAACAATGCAGTCTTGTATTTGGCCACGAGCATGGCTCTCGCGTGTGCCATGGAGAGGGGGAGGGGCATGGAGAGTACCCGGCAGGGGGAGGAGGGGAGGGTAACAACGTTTTCACAGAATGCATTCCGATGTGAGAGAGCACACAGAACGAGGAAGGGGCGGACGCATGGATCTATAAAAGGGTGAAGTATAAAATATAAAAAGACAAAGAAGCCAGCGGCCCTCCTCCACGGCACTCGAGGCCCCTCTGTTTATCTCGTCGTCGTTGTGCGAGGGCGACTCTGGTGAAGTCGACCGTGAAGAGTACTGTGACGGTCACACGTTAGGCTCGAGAGAGGGTGACAAAGCAAGAGGTTGTGAAGCAACACCCCCGGACCTTCACGATCAACCTTTCCATCTCTCGTATAGGTATGGTACACGTACGTGTGTGTGTGTGGTGAGAGTGTAGTCCGAGAGGGGAAGAGGTTTCTATGAACACGTACGAGAAGATCGACTCCTCGAATAGGGAAAAGCAAGAAAAAGAGGGTGGCACACACCGATACGGTTCTATGAAACGCAAAAATGAGAGGCGGCTGCGGTGAAAGAGAAAGAAATCAAAACGATGCGATGTGCAACTTTTCCGTTGCGCGCCACCCCCCCCCCCCCCCACAAGACAGGCGAGAGAAAGTAAAAATGAAGAAGGCGTGAGAGCAAGAAGCAAAACAAGGGCAAAAAGAGAGACATTCGACGTGTGACAGGGAAAAGGGTGGCACTCTGGCTGCGCCGGCGCGCGCGAGGGAGGAGAACAGGTATGTAAGAAGGAGAGGAAAGAACAGTAGCCGCGGTGGCAACCACAATACATTATGTGCGTTTCTCGGTCCCCACATCAGGCCAGCTCATCTTCTTCGAACCATCCACACACATACAACATCCTCTTCACGCCAAGACCCACTCACTTAGAGCGCTCACGTCATCTCCCTCTGCCCTCTCGCCTTTGCATGTCTGCCTGGGCAAACGTTAACATATCTGACGAATAGGTGGTTAGCTAAACCACATAAAAAAAAAATCGCAAGCAAATGTGAGTGACAGTCGAGCCAGATCTCATCAACGCGCAAGAACGAAAAGTGGCAATCCCTGTGAAGGTACACGAGACGCTGTTACGCGAAAGGCATGAGACTGTACTTCAACCACAACAGCCACCTCACTCCTCTCGGGTAATGCACGCCGACACCGTCCTTCACTTGTGTCGCGTCACACCTCTGCTGCTGCAAGTGACTGCCCATACGGAAAGCGAGGGTGGCGACCATTAAGCACTGCACCCAAGCAAACGAGAGGCGTGGTGCTACTTCAGCACAGGTAGATGGAAAGGGGATGAGAGGACGTACATTCAAGGGCTGGTGTAAGTGCACGGATGCCACAACGTGGGCGGAAAGCCCCCTTCGAGGGAGAGGGCCCTCATCGAGAGCCCACTATCATGTATGTGTATCCACGAGTTCAGTCGGTGGAGGTCAGGCACTTGGACAGCGGGGCCTGAGACATGCCGAAGAGGCATGGCTGAATCACCGCCCCGTTCGCGTCAAATTGGGCATCCTTCTCGATCACGTCCTGCACCGCATTCCGGGCAGTCTCGACACGAATGGTATACCCCATCAGCTGCAGGCCATTCATGCACATGGCCCGATGCGCCCCCTCCGCTGTGCGCATCTCCACAAAGGCAAACAGCGTAGAGTAGCCAGCTCCGGTGCAGATGCGCACCTTATTCACAGGGCCGGCTGCAGTGAGGAGCTCAAGCAGCATGCTCTGAGGCAGGAGGCCAGGCAAGTGAGAGATATAGATGGTGCGGCATCTCATCTGGTCCTGACATGGGTACTGCGGAGGCGTGCGCTGGCGTACTACCTGTGACCGCCCCACGGTTGCAGATGGACACGGCATCGTTGAGAACACCAGCGGGGACGGTGCAGATGACGACAGCGAGCCAGGGATTGCCGTGGTTGCAGCGTGTGCATTTGTTTGGGTGTAGCGGCGGAGGTAACCGCGCAAGGCACGGTTTGCTACTGGGTCTGCCACCTTCGCGGCAATGTCCGCCACTTGATCCCAAAAAGAAGCCCTAGACACGTGGTAGCCAGGTAGCAGCGCGCACGTGTGCGCTAGCGTGCAGATGCCTTCGAGCTGCACCAGACTTTGCCCAGCCCTCTGCAGCAGGCGTGATGCGAGGTAATACGGGTCGCCGATGATCATATTCATCTGGAAGAGGATACCAACCACAGCGCCGCAGTTGATGGCCTGAGCAGTATTCATCTCGTCAACCTCCAGGAGCGACCCCAGCAGTGATTTGAGCAGCTCCTCACTAAAGGAAGTGAAGCCGAACCACTGCGGAGAGAGGTCAGAGAACGCCGCCACGAGACGCTGCAGAACCGCCGGAGAGGCGCGCGCCACCTCCACCGCCACGTCCCTGGCCACGGCCACGGGGGAATTGCTGCGCCTAATCACAGCACTGATACCCTGCGTGGCGCATTCACTGTACAGTACCGCCAGCAGCGAGATGGGGCCTTTGGTGCGGGCCCGCAGTACCTCCTCCAGTCTCACTGCACGCACCGCCAGCGCCTGAGACTGCCGCCGAGGGACGAAATCATGCATTTTCTGTGCCGCCAGCTCCGCCATCTCGGGTGAGTCGAACCCCACAAACCCCATCATGGTCGTCCCCTCCCACACAGTAAAAGCCTCGTCGGCGCCGTACGGGTAAAAGAGAGACTTGAGCTCCGCATCGGTGGTGGTGAGGCTCAGGTGGCCCACCGACACCCAGTGCTTGCAGCTCAAATTGGTAGAAAAGCCATCATCACGGTAATCGTCAAACAGGAACGAAGACACATCGTTACCAGCGGTGGCCTCAGCAGTGGAGGCAGAGCTGCTGATGCTGGACATGGAGCGGTACATGGAGACGTCCTCGAACGCCTTCTTCTGCGTCACCGCCGTCATGAAGCTGCGTGTCTCTATGTGTATGCAGACAAACTGAGAAGACCACGTGCGAGAAAGAAAACAAAGAGGAAGAGAGAAGAGAGATCAAACGACACAAAGGAGGAGGGAGAGTGCGGGTATTCGCACGCGCCTGCCTGCTGGGGTGGCGCAGCTTTCCTGAAGGTGAAAGGACGGGAAAAGCGAGAACAGCAGCGAAGATAAAAAATAATAATTTGAGAATCTATGAGGCGAAGAGTCTACACGACTGTTGGACTCCGATGAAGGCGCGCTCTTACGAGTGAGAGAGAGAGAGGAAGTCACTGTCGCTTCGTGCTCTCCACAATGTTTCGACTACCGTGTGGTCCAAGATGGGGGAGAGCGGAGAAGAGACGAATACACACACGGGTGAGGGGAAAACGGCGCAAACAAGTAGAGCACTTCCGCACACGTTTGCGGCTTTACGTGTTTTTCGTCTGTTTGCCTCTTTTGTGTGTGTTGTGTGTATGACTGCCAGCGTGCGCGTGTGTAGAGGCGCAGAGGGAAGACGAGACGGGCGCGGGAGAGATCTGTAGATGTTTGCTGTACGAACCGGGAGGGTGAGGCAGCGACTATTTCGTTTCCTTCACCAGTGTGGAAAAAATAATAAAGGGGGTAAAGTATGTGAGGGAAAGTGTGGAGAAGTGAGAAGAAGCCTTGTCACCAGAAGCGTACGTATAGTTGAACAATTCAATACACATGGGGGGCGCGATCCTGCCGCTGGCACCGAGCCGCATGCCTCAAGGTGCTGTTGAGGTACGGTATGAAGAGTTTTTTTGGTGTGGTACTCACAAAAGCGCTGGATCACCCATTCGTCCGGATTTCCTACCTCGCCAACCCCTTGTCGCTTCGGTAGGCGGGGTCACGAACGAGGCCTGTCGACCGGATTCTCAGCGGATTCTCTACAGCTGGTCGAGATCACCTCAGCGAGAGATTGACTGGGATTTGATTGACTTCGGTATGACTTGCATGACTCCGAGAGAGACCCTTGCAAGGCGCGAAAAGCGCGGAGGTTTCATCCCCATGTAGATGGGGCTCTGCGCCAGGAGAAAGAGAAGGGGATAAAGACTCAGAAGCACACGCAGCGGTCCGCAGCTCTGCCGCATTGATGTTGTCAGCAGGGGGTGGACTACCCCCTTCCTTCCTCCCCTAAGCGGGATCTCATATCACAGCAGCTTGCTTTGTGCGTCGATTGACACACGTGGTATCTCCCCAGGTCCCCAGACTGACCTCAGGGTTGAGGTCGAGCATGGCCGTAGACGTTGGCAACATGCGAATCACGTGTGGTTTGTTTCGTTTTGCAGGCCAGCGCGTGCCATTCATGTCGATTTTGCTTTGCCCATTGGCCGGTCGGCTGGCTTGCAAGTGACCCCCTGAAGTGAGGCCTTGTGTGACCCCACCTGGCGAAGCGTCGCCGTGTCGCCCTCAGGAGCCACCGAAACGTATGCGCTGGAGTCATCACGACGTGCGCAGCAAACCATAATCGCCCGATGAGGTGCTCGAGTTGCTCCACTGCCATGTTCCGGGCTGAGTCGCTTCCTAGTTGGGCATCCCTTCTCTCTCCCAGAGAAACGGGCTGTACTTTGTGGCCAAACAGGGCTGTGGCAAACCCCGTAGGTGTGGAGAGGCGACTCGCTCATCGGTATTGGGAGCGACGCAGAAACTCGCTGGCGGCATTCCTGGTCGTATTCGCCGCACCACTCACCGCTTGAGGTGCCTCCCTTACGTCGATCTTGTCGATCCACACGTTGGCGTTCACGTCTGGGTTGGGTGAAGCTGCGTCGAGCGGGCGTCCAGCAGCCGTGCTTGCAAGTACCGGCATAATTTCAGGGCTCAGACTCAAGCCTCTCGATGGGTCATCGGAGGTGGGCGATCCCGCCGGCATCGGCTTGCGCAGAGAAAAGCAGTCTCAGCGCGACTGGCAGAGACACCAGGAAATGGGAAGCACTGAGGTCCGGTGAAGCCCTCCCCCTCGATTTCATGCAGGACACTTTCCTCATCGGGTGGCGTTTAGGTCGTGTTGGGTCCTATAGCCCTGGAGCGCAATCCACTGCTTCACATTGTTGGGTCAGAGAGTGAGCCGCCTCTGTTGATCGCCATGTTTCCCTTCGAGCACCGTGAAAGCGCAGTCCACCACCCTGTGTTCTGCTGGCGTGGGCTCAATGATGTCCTCAGCCGTTAACGCGGCGATGCCTGCCGTAGAAAGGGCTTCGGGCAGAGAGCAGGTCGCGGGGGCATCCGTGGAGGAAGCCCAAAAGCTCCTGCAATCGTTTTTTGTTTTGCCGGTTCCATTGCTGGAGTTGCACGCGGCGTGTTCAGCGTGCGTTCTCTTCCGATGTGGAGGGGGGAGCAGGACACACTTCTTCTGCCCTCGGAAGGCGTACACGCAAGCGGCCGAACTGGGTGATGCGAGAGGAGGGTCCTGTTGGCCCGTAATGCCGCGTCGAGGAGCGTCAGTTCGTGAAGGGTGTCCCCCAGAGTTTGCGCAAGCACATGGATCAAACGGCACGCGTATCCATGTTTCGCCTGCAACGATGGCTCCACAGAGTTGAGGAGCAGCGCGGTCATTGATGAAAAGGTCCTTGACGCTCGTGAAGAGTGAGATCCGCGTCCGCAGGCTGCGCATCTGACCTCACCCCGCCGGTCTCCTGGTGTTCAACCACAATGAGTGTCATCTCCACCTCGGCGTCTGCAAGGGAGGTGGTTGCCGGTGGGCTGTGTGCCCTCGGGGCTTGCGTTAGTCGCTGTGCGAGGACGTTGGCGGTTCATTTTCCGCTGCCCCCGCCTCGGGGTGTTTACATTTTGCCCTCCCTCCCCCCGCCTTGCTGCTGGGCTTCTGTAGATGTGACCAACGCGTCGCCTTTGCGCTAGCTGTTTGGGCAGCGCGTGCCGACGGCGGCATTCCTGCTCGTGGTAGAAGGCGTGAGCAGTCGGGTCCATCAGGGCCTCACCTCTAGCCCGAGGGGCGCCGAGAGCAAAGCCCCGTCCATGCCGCGTTGGAGTCAAGAAGAGGTCAAGCGCCGCGCTTAAAGCATCTACTCTGTCCTTGATGTCGGGGTGAATGCGATGCTGTAGGAGGTGGAGAAGCTGATGAGAACACACCACATGGTGCATCCTCCTGACTTGAAAAACTTGGCCTTCATCGTCTGGTAAATCCGCGTCCTCAGGTGCGCAACGGCCTCGTCACCCTTGAGGAGAGGATGCCACGTGCGGCAACGTCGGGGCCACGGTTTCCCTACCCCCGCCCAACGGAGCATCGAGAGTTCCCGGCAAATGAGCGGTTTGGCGATGGGCATCCGACTTGTTGGCCGTTTCGACGCGCTTCAATGCGGTTGACTCGCAACACAACTCCCTGCGCCACTTGGCCGAGAGCAACGCCGTCGGCCTGGGGGGTGGTGGGCGCTCCTCCTGGGCCTCTCGGAGGCTTCTGTGAACGATTTGAAGAGCGTCTGTGGGTCGTCCTCGGTGTGGAGCCACTCTCGCTGTAGCTTGTCGAGAGGAGTAAGTTCCTGATGGTTCCCGATGTCCTGGAGCTCGTCTCACGAGAGGTGATTGCTTTGTTCGCAGCAGGCGTTGGAAGCTGCTGCCCGATGCCTGTTCAGAGCCTCGGAGAGGCGCCTGCGGTGAACTCTGCCACTGAGCGCATGCATATACAACACTCCCCAGCGCCCATGGTTTGGCGGAGGAAGCAGAGGCTTGACTCATTCGAGCGAAAGATTTCGATGTGAAAAGACCGCCTTCCGTGGCCTCATTGGCCCAGGGAGATGGGATGCTGCTGGGCACCTGTGCAGTCCTCGTTGAGCTCTGTGAGAGACGCTATCCCGGCCTTATTGCGCCAGCCCGGGCACGGGGACTCTTGTTTGGGTCCGATCAGGCGAATTCGACTGGGCCAGGCCCCGTCTGGACCAGGAGCACCATCGCCGAAGAGCGCATGTCGGAATCGTCCGTTGCGGAGGGTGCTTGGCAGGGGGAGGGAGAAGAAAGTTTAAGGGGGGTAAATCCATATTGGCGCGTTGCGATACCTCGCTTCACTGTGGGACGGCAACAGAGGTTCACTGGCTGACTATAAAAGAGGAAGAAGTCTGTTTTCGAGCAGAGGAAGTAGAGTAGCCCAGAGGGCAACTGAGGGAAGACGGCAATTCCCGGCCCATGACGGGGCTTCTCTCAGCGCGCTATAATGAGTTACGGATGCACAGAGAGTAAAGAGAGAGAGAGAGAGAGGCGCAGCTTACACACCACTCGCAAAAGAAGGAAGGCAAAACAAAATAGCCAAACACATACCGGAGATAGTGCGTGAGTGGGTCATTATAGGTTGATGGATAACTGGCGATAGGACGCACTCCTGGGAAACTGGGAGGTAGACCAGGTAATAAAAGAGGGGTGGTGTACGCGTGGCAAACATTGAAAGCCCGACGGGGAAAGGGCGAGGGCGAGGGAACACAGGAGAGGAATGCGCCAGTGAAGGCGAGAAGGGGACAACAACGTGCGCTGCAGCTTGTCGACTCCTTTTGGAAGGAAACGAGTGCAGCCCGTCTAGTCGAGCCGACGGCTCAGACGTCAAACACAAGCTCCACCCCCCCCCTCCTTCACCGCTTCGCCACCAGCCCACGGATTACACTGTATGGATGCTAAAGCAGTGAAGCCGCGTCGAGGTGCCACGGAAAGCTGGCGGTTGCCCATCACCATACCAGGTCCCTAACGGCACATCGTCAGCTCACTAAAACACGCATAGACAGCAAAGGAGGTGTTGAGGGATAGAAGAAAGCGAGCTGCAGGCATGTCTTATGCTCCGCGCTTCACTTGAGGCGCCATGTAACAACAACAACAACACAGGTCGACATGGCACGGTTCAAAAGGCGCAGTAGAGGCGCTTTTCTTTGGGGAACCGAAAGGGTACCGCTGCCAGTCTCGCAGTTACACACGTCACCCCGACTCGGCCATCTTGGCGAGCTCCATCGCACGTGCAGCGCTGTCAGCAACGTCACTAACGATACACACAGCTGAGGCGGGCAGGCTACTCCGCTCCTGTGCAAGGGGCAGTGGTGCGACGCGATTATCGGAGTTCAGTACCTGATAACGGGGTCCGTCAAATATGCGGTAGTTGAACGACGGTCGCATGAAGGACTTGACGCAGCTGTTGTCCGGCTCGCGGGTAAGCGTGTGTTGTTGACGATGCGCATCCTTGTGTTTCTTCTGCAGCAACTTAACAGCTTCTGCTTCGGTAATGGACAGGGGCGCAACAGGGATGGCGTTGAGAGAGAGGGAACTGACAGTGCGAGGGGTGAGGCGCAGCTGTGACGGCAATGACATCGGTTCGTTCACCCAGACGCGCTTTATGTCCGCCACAATTGGCTCTACGACGTTGTAGATAAGCTCCGCAGGCACGTTTTCGAGGAGGTGGGTGGACAGCACGTGCAAGATAAGTACGTCGGAGGGGGGAAAGAGCGCGTTGTTGTGCGTCAAGTCAGTCGGCTTCGTGCGAGCTGTAAACCAGTACATCTCCGCTACCACCGCACACAGCATATGACTCTTTTGCATTCGAGTAAGCGGCGTGCCGCTGCGTCGGTTTGGTGGTCGCACACCGACAATGTTTTGCATCTCATACCGGTCAAACGCGGCCGCCAGCGCCTCCTCACTGACCATGTGAAGCAAACTCTGCACATACGCCGCATACGGCATGGCAGGAAATAGCTTAAGCAGCCGGGTGCGCACCTCAGTTAGTATCACAGACTCTCCAAGGATTGCGAGGCGATGAAACTCCGTCGTCGTATTCCACGTGTGTGTGCTCTCTGAATAAAAAAGGAGTCCATGCAGTAGTACGTTGTAGCGACGCAGGAACTGCAGTGCGAGTCGCTGGCGGGTGATGCGGCGCGACGTTTTCGAGAAGTGGAATTCCTCTACGAGACGCGAGCGGTTCGTCAGCTCATCATACACACGCTTTGCTGGTAGGGGTTGTGTTGGACTACACAGACGCTCAATGAGTAGACTTCGGAGAGTTCTGCGCAGGTTGACGTCCAGTGAAAGAGTTGTCCGTGGCGTTGTCACTCTTGCAGCGTGACGCGCGAAGGAAGAGCCTCCTGTGCGCGGTTCGACCGAAGTTTGCGATGAGGCGGCGTGAGCAGAAAAAGACAGCGCTGGACCTCGGCAGATGAAATGTGACAAAATAAGCGGCCCTGCAGCAAACCGTCGCAGACAGTGAGATGTTGGCTTCATGGCTTGCCAGAGAAGAGCTACGGTGGACGTTGAGTCAGTACTATCTCGCGCTCTCTTCCTCTACGCTGTGGATGTTGCGCTGGGCTTGCACACACCCCATTCACCAGAACTCGCTTCCTTTCGTGCCTTCTGAGCGTATTTATGGGTGAGTGCCGACACTATCAAGGCCATCTAACGTGCGTGGCAGAGTGCACATGACAGGAGCACGTCCATGGCCCCATTCAGGAAGAAATGTGAGAGAAAAAGACAGAGAGAGACATGAGCCAGAAAGCGGAAAGAAACGCATGTGTGCGGCCAGGGCGCCGCCGCTTCAACAGTGAGTGGGGACAGTAACGCTCTCCCAAAAATTTAATCACGTGGTGCCACCACAGAAAAAGGCAGTCGCCTTAGTACAGCGTCGACGCTACACGAAAAGTACACCGCTTTGGGAGAGGTAAGAGGCAAGGAGGAGGGGGCCAGACAGAAGTGCTCATCAGTGATGACGGGATCGCAGTTGGATGATGCGATACGCGACCCTGGTGGGTGATCGCCGCGCTGTCATACTCTTGGGTTTTGCGGTGTCGCGCTGGTGTGATTTGAAAAATGGTGTGAGACTGTACAAAGAGTGCAACGGGAGTTCAATTGGGAAAACAAAGCGAGAAAGAAAACCGCCAAACAAATCGTCGCGCGCGGGATAACGGAAAGCGAAAACGCAGACGCGACTGCCGAATACATCAAAGGCACGCATGCGCATGCGTTGGAGTGCGATGAGAAACCACGCTCAGTGCCAGTGAGAGACGAAGCTCAGGTATCCATGACATCCTCGGGGCTCCGGCGATAAAGCAACACAGAGGAGCGAAAGCGGAGCAACATTGCGTTCAGTGGGACCGTGACACCTTCGGCGGTGGAAACATCAATGACGGGTCGCTGACATGCAAGTGAAACGTAGGTGTAGACCGCCTCACCCAGCGCCGCGTCGAGCCGTTGCAGGAGGCGCGTCGCCTTGTTAAGGGCCACAATGTTCCGTTTCTCGTCGCCTTCATCCCGGATGCCCTCGACTACGCGCAGCGTGAAGGCCTCCACTTCCTGCACCCACTGCCACTTGAACAGCGTCACAAAGTAGGAATCTTCGGAGAGCACATGGCTCAGCTCCACCTCCCCCGCCGTGTTTCTTCTGCGAAAGACGGTGAAGCGCAGATGCAGCATGTTGGCCAACGACTTTTCTGGGCAAACAGCGCGCACCTCCGCAAAGAAGGCGTCAAATGACATTTTGTCGTGAAGCGTAGCGGTGGATTTCGCGGTGGAAAAGCGGAGCTGCGCGAGGCGGCGCCGACACATGTGCACCAGCTCCTCTGGAAGAAAACCTTTCAGCACGGCGAGCAGAGCGCGGCAGTCGGGGTGGTGAATGTTATGCTGGCATGTGTCCAATAGGTTAACGCCGAGTGCCTTTGCCTCCTTGGGGTCGCCTGCCTGCGTTTGCAGCCACTCAAGAAAAAACTGCGGCAGTCGTAACGAGTCCAGAGCTTGCGCCCGCGCAGTCCACAGCGACTCCATCAGCTGGAGTGTCACCTGTAAGGAGAGGTGACGATGCTTGACAGGCAGCGTAGCGGAGAGAAAGCCCATAACCTCCTTAGGGTTTCGACCCGGCGGGACAATGACATCCGTCGGCTCGACCTCGGCCTCGCCGACACCCTCTCGCTGCAGCCACTCCCGTATAACAGGAAACACGGCATCCGCTGAGTTTCTCGCTGCCGGGGAGGCGCCCTCCAGATTTGACACAGAGGCAGGGTGAATCGCTGCATCAAGCAGGGAGGGTGCGTCTGCGAGCGCTGCCGTGCCTTCTTTCGCGGCCATGGTCAGCTTCATCTCCAGGGCATCGATGCGCGCAAGCACATGAGTGACAAACTGGTTTGAATAGGTGCCAGTTTTCACGTCGCTTCCTTCATGAAGAGGCCAATTGGCTTGCGGCGATGATCCGCGCATGTCAACCGCTACCGCACCAGTGTCAGCTGAGAGTTGGCGGCCTTCTATCTGCGCGTACGTTTGCCGTTTCAGGGATTCCTCCAACTCTGCCACATGCTCCTTCAGCACCTTGATGCGCGCCTCCTGCAGTTGATTTTCTTTCTTCATCTTGCGCGTCGCGTCGCGCGCTGCAGCTGTGCGCGAGCTCTCCTCAATCATTGCGTTCGACAGCAGCTTGACTTGCTGCTGCGCTTCAAAGTGCGTTTTTCGTTTCTGCTCCATCTCCAAGGTCAGCAAGGTGTTCGCGTGCTCGGCCGCTGCGACCTGATCACGCATGGCATGCACGAGCTCTTGGGCAGCACTGAGCTGCGCCTTTTGGTTGCTGATTGTCGCATTCATGGATTCCTTCAGCTGAATGATCTCCATAGCGTGCATCTCCCGGTCGGTTTGGCTCTCAAGGTACTCCACCTGCATCTGCTTCACCCTCTCAGACATTTCGTTTAGCGCCGCGTCGTACTCATCGCGAATGATGGAGAGAATGCCCTTGTACTCGGAGAAGTGGTTCACAAACGTGTTCAACACTTCACGGAAGATGTGCAGACAATCTGCTCGAGAACACGACGGGTGCTCGCGTAGGTACTGCTGGTGCTCGCGGCGGACGAACGCCTCCAGTTGCAACGCCAATGGAGTCTTCGACTTAAGCGCTACCTGGCGACGGCGCTGACGCGACGACATCACGGCGGGCCACATCTGGACCGGTCCGGAGACAGCATCACTTGACACCAGCTGGCGAGAAGGAGAAACGGAGGACACAACAAGAGGAAGCGACGTCGTCTGCGCCGGGGCTGGTGAGTGCGGAGCCGCTACTGTAGCGAGGGCGCGGTCCAGAGGAGTCAGATGGTACGCCCCGCGATCCAGTGGCGGCACGGTTGGACCGTGTCGCTGGTGACGCCCCCGCGAAAGAGGAACGCGAACTTTCTGAGGCGCGCTTGCATTTTGCACAGACGGGCGAGGTGGCTCACTGTGATGAATCATTGCTGAAGTTGCTGTGGCCGTTTTCCTCCTGTACAAGTCTCAGCAGCGTTCATGTGCCCCCTCGTGGCGCCCTAGCGAAGGGAGACTTGACGCTCCTTAGGCAAGAAGCGTCCGGGTATAGAGCGCCTTGGGGTTGCGCCTCCTCTGGTGTGGTGATTCAATGATGACATTTATCGGTGGGGTGATGACGCGTGCCGGCGAAGGGGGGGTGAATGAGCAGCGCGCGTGATGCATCACCGTAGACATCGCAAGGAGAAGAGAGGAAAAGAGTGACGCAGAAAATGAGACGCACGTCAGAAGAAACGAACGAGGCCACTACGCCGGTGGTTGTCGTGTTCGTGCACCACTCGTCGCGTGCTGTAGAGAAAAGATGCGCAAATAGAGAGCAACGGCAGGGCGATTAGGTTCGCCCTTGACGTGACGAGCACGGAGGCAAATCACACCCACTCGCTGGCGTACGGGTGTGAACAAGACATACGCAGGGGCACAAGCCTGCACACGCACGTGCGTTCACACGAGATTCCGCGTGACACGAGGTGCAGAGTGTACTAGGGAAAAAGTGGTCGAGAAACCCTTCCCTCGTAAAGACCTGGCACACATACACTCATCGGGGATCATGAGGGCGCATCAAGCACCACTCTTCTCGACCCCTCCTCGCTACCCTCTTCGAATGTTCTGCAGTCCCCATGCTCTCCACAGCAGCCCACTGCTCCATACTTCGCAGCGACGCAGCTACCCGAGAGCTAAACGATCGAGAAGGACGACGAGAGAGGGCAGACGGGGGCGTTGGGAAAAATAGGAGTAATTTGTCCCCATTCGTGTGTTGGCAAAGTGAACTGTGAGCAACACATCGTTGGTGTAAATGTGTGCTGCTCAAAAGACAGCGGGACAGAACCTCTTACGTTTGTTCCTGATGTAGTTCTTGGAGATGCGGCGGGTGCCAAACGCCACACGCCTCGGTGGTCGCCCATTTCGGGGGTGACCTCCGCGCGGTGTAGCAGCAGGGCTTCGCCATGTTTTGAACTCGGGAGGCAAGAAGCGCTCCGTCTCTGCGTTGTCGACTGAAATCGGCTTCACTTTCACATCGTACGTTTTCTGGAACAGCATCCCAGCGGGTCGACGACTTGTCAGCGACGCCGCTACAGTGTGACGGTGGGCAACACGAATCGTTCGCACGGTGTCCCACAAAGCGGGAGAAAGGGAAGGTTCAGTGGCGTCGCTCTCAAACAAGCGGCGGAGGAGGAGAAGCTCCTGGGGGTGCCGTCGCAGGTACCCATGGACGCCGTGCACCTGCTGTATCTCTTCGCTGAGATACAGCGTGAGATGTCGACGCGCATCGCGCACCGCGGCTGATTCTTCGTACGTCAAGGGGTCCACCACCCGTTCCTCGATGCGCGTGGCGTGAGTTAGCGCCCTAATGAAAAAGCTGGCAGAGGACTCGGTGCGATAACGACTGAGGAGGGCGCTTAAGCTGTCCAGTGTACCGGCGTGCAGCACCCCCACCACGGCGAGAGCCTCCAGCACATCCAAGAACCACTGTGCCTCGTGAGTGTCTCGCACAGCCGAAGGGGTGAACGACGGCCCTGCCGCAATCGGAGTAGGTAAGGTGTGGCTTACCCTGAACGGCCCGGGCCCTGCCTGTGCAAAGGTGTCGCACAGGCGTCGCAGTTGTAGCTCCACTTCACCGCAAAGCACATCAACCAAATTCGGTTGGTGTCGCAAAGTCTCCTCATCGGGTACGCCCGCTGTCTCGTAAAATTCTTTCGTCGTCATCTTCTCTGTCACCTCGCTGCTGTGATGCGCCACCTCCGCGACGCTGAAGAACACGTGGTTCATGGCGCGCAAACCGCGGTAAATGCACCGCAGCCCATCCAAACTCGCGTAGGGGATTAACTCCACACAGCGGCCAAGCGCCACGACCGTCATCTGCGGGTCGTTAAGAAACCGTTGCTCCGCCATTACTTGGAAGGCGCCAGTCGTGTGCGCGGATAGCTCGGACAGTGAAGAGCACCGCATCGTATTGGAAGCCTCTGAGGAAACGTCATCGTCAGTGGGCGAGGGGGATTTGAAAACAGTCCACAGACACTTCAGAATGACATCCTCGTTCCGAATCGAGCGTGCAGCGAGGATGCGCAGTAGCTGAACCTGTTGGTGCAGTGCAAGCTCTCCTCTACTGATGGCAGGAAGCAGAGCTGCTGCTAAGTGTGCCACATCGCCTGGTGAGGTCATCGGGTTGAGGCATCGCTCGTAGAGCTTGACAGTCGAGCTAACGCTCGCCCCCAGCACTGCAGGTGGAAGCGCGATGCCAGACATAGCACCGCTTCTCGACACATACAAGAAACGAATGCAATGTCGCATCACCTTTGCTCAAACTTCCTGTAGAGCCCTCGTACCAGCAAACTATGTGGAGATGGCGGCAAATTCCGCCTGTTTCCTTTTCCGTGTGTCAAGTCGACACGGGGACCGGCAGCCGTCATGAACGAAAAAGCGGAAAAGAGAAGAGGAAGAAGAGGGGAAAAAATGCGTGGCGAGATCATGAGAGACCCTCCTGTTTTCATGCAGTTGATGATTTTGAAAGGTCACCTGTTCACGAATGCTCAACAGATGGGCGACATCCAAGCTGAAGTATCCGGTACAGAAGGGGGGCCTATCAGTGCGCCAAAAAGCACGGTGGGCACTCCAAGTGCAAAAGACTACTAACCTCCCTCCCATGACACCACCCCAAAAAAAAGAGCTTCAAAGCGTGGGTCTGTGTGTACAAGGGCGTGTCTGCATGTGTAGGCCTGTACTATGAGGGTGTAACCGCTCACACGCCAGCATACCACCCCGTTCTGCGACCTCACGAGCCAGAGATAGAAAGAACGAGGTAAGAGTCAGCTCTGTTATGCTCACCTGGCACCGCACAGAAAATGCAGAGGCAGAAGAGGGTGATGAGGTAAGCGGGGGGGGGGGGGGGGGGGCGAGCGTACCGCCTCGAGCGCACTAACCAAACAAAAAAGAAAGAGACGCGTCGTTCGTACGACGAACGAAACGAAAACGAAACGGAACGAAAACAAAC
>NC_025873.1:54462-79652 GCF_000755165.1 Leishmania panamensis | reverse complement strand
TACGACGTCTCGTTAGTTAGTCGTCTACCTACGTCGACCGACCGACGACGAAGAAGTAGACGAGAGAGAGAGGAGGAGAGAGGAGGAGGGGGGGGGGGGGGGGCGCAGCGTACCGCCTCAGCGCATCCAACAAAAAAAAAAGAGAGACGCGTCGTTGACGCAGGAAAACAAAAAGCGGGGAACAAAACAACATAACATTTTCTCCAACATGCCCACTTTCAGCCCTACAACGGAAACGAGACTTCACGCAGCCCCTAGGCACGCAGCGCAGCAGTGCGCCGGCGCAGCCATCGGAGCACGGCCTCTCCCTCGAGCGCGGCCCGGCACCCGCGCGTCGCAGGTCGCCTCACAGCCGCCTCCATCATGCAGGTCGGCATGCCGTGCATGTCCCTCGCGGGGCCGCAGGCTCCCCACACCAGTCGGCAGCGGGGGCCGGTGTGACACATTCCAGCCACGCTGCAGCTCGCTCACACCCAGCGCCACGCACGACCCGGCCGCAGACGCCAGAGTGGCGATGCATCGCTCTGCCTTCCCCACGCCGTAGGCGCTTGACCCTGTCACCGCCAGAAGTGGCGCGGCGCTGGCAGGGATAGAGAGGGGCTGCCCGGCCTCCCCACACGGAGGGGGTGGAAGACTCTGGATGTCACGCTGAAGTGTGTCCCCTCCACATCATCAGGGGTCTCTCATGCAAGAAAGAACCACGTACAATAGACTGCTTGTGAGAGAAACCGAGGGTAGATGCCCCCACATAAACAGCATTTACTCAAGAGATTGCAGATATACAACTGGCACCAGCACTATCCGTGCTACGCCCAGAGACACGCAGGCACTCATGCACAGAGATGGGTAGGCATACAATAACTCAGCATTGAAGAGACCAGTGCCAATGTTCTCAACCGAGGAGTGCTTTACTTCATACGGGGGAATGAGAGAGTCTGCACGTCATAGTTTGAGACTCTGCGCCAGCAATGGAGACTTGCGTGCCACCTCGGCCACCTCCTGGAAGCCCTCGTGGTTCATGAAGACCGGCTGGCTGCTCAGCTTCATAAGACACTTGATGGTGTACAGGAGCGTCGTCTTCGGAGAGTCTGTTAGTGACGCGCCCCATTTGATATCGTGCGACAACTTTGCGACCAAGGAGTCAAGCTGGGGTGGAGTGAAGACGAACTCGGGTTTGCTCTCTACAAATCGCACAAGTAGATCCTTTGCGGTGTCATTGATCGAGGATTCGCGGTCGCCGCTGCCGTGAGAGCTGCAAGCCATAATGAGCATACTGACTACAGACTTTTCTGCCTCACAATATTCCACCAGATCCACGTTGTGGTGGCGAGCAGCCCGAAAGACGGCAGAGAGCGACTCAAACGCCAGCTTACGACACTCCAGTCCCCTGTCCACGCGGTGGGTGTACCCGCTCAGGTCAAACGTACCCTGCAGCTTAGCGTCCTCGCGGAGTTCTGTCAGCAAATTCGGGAAAATTGAGGTGCGTGTTGCCTCGCAAAGGAGCCAGTGTGGACTGTGCTGAAGCACCGTAGTCAGAAGTCGTAAGGCCATGGAGCGCAGCAGAAGTGATGGTTCCGTGCTCTCCTTTGTGTCTGTGGGGCGGTGTAGCTGAAGAAGCGCCCGCAAAACAGTCGGACGGTAGATCTCAACGTTTGCAGAGCGCTCCGCCAACGCACTTAGGAAGTAGCGCAGGGCCACCATGCACGTCACACGCGTATCCAGCGACGCCTCCGTCTCGAACAAGGCGTCAGCAATCATTAAGCTCCGCTCCGCGTCAAACAGGAATACGCTGAGAAGCCCGGTACACGCCCCGTACAGCTCCACGAGGTCTGCACCGACCGATGACTGAAGGAAAAGAAACAACAGGGGCTTGCTCACCGCGGCGTCGTGAAATACGGTACGGTGCCGCGAGAGGGCCAGCGTTGCAGCTTCTTTGATAGACTTCACATAGTAGTACCGGCCAGCAGTGCCGCCGTCCGCTGCCCTCTCACCGCACGGCATCAAGATGGACTCGGTGTTGCCAGGGTGCAGCATGCACAAAGAAAACGACCGCTCGCCGCAAGACCGCACTAGCTCGCCTTCCTTGCTCTGTACACTGTCGAGGACCAGCGCGGACCAGTCGGCACCCAGCCCGGTCGCCTGCCCAGCCTCACCCACACAGAGGAGGAGATGCGCCCTTTCCACAAGTTGGGGAGAAATAGTACGCAAAAAAGCGCTCACAGCGGACGCGGAGCCGGCACTCACGCAGCGTACGACCATGCAGATACATGGGATGTGCAATTGATTCGACACCAAAAACTGGCGCACACCGTCCTCGATGGTCAATCGTGACTCCGATTCATGCTCATACACGGTGCCCACGAGCTCTGTGAGGCTGTTTAGTGCTGGGTTCATCAGACTCCGGCTCCACAGCACTGCATCGGCCATCCGAGCAACGTGTTCCCACAATCCAACGAAGTAGGTCCCGTAAAACGGCACAGCCTTCTCTGTTCGGTGCTGAAAGAGTTGCGCAATAAGAAGCGCCAGCGAGCTCACCTCAGCCAGTTCACATGAAGAGAGCGATAAGGGGTGTCCCGGTGCGAACAGCGTCATCAAGTGCTGCAGAAACGGCGCCGCCAACGGTGGCGTATTGGGTGCTGTAAGGCGGCGCAGTAGTACGTCGACAGAGGCCGCCCGCACACTTGCTGACCCCGACTCAGCCAGCGCCGCCACTTTCTCCAGGACAGACGTCGGAACAGATGCTGACGACTCACTGCTGCTCGCCATGATGCTCAACGCGCGGAGAACAGGCAGTTTCACTTCATCGCAGTCCAGTGCACGCCACAAGGCGGCTGCGGGCTTCTCCAGCGTCGAAAGACCCTGGGCTGCAGCCCAGCTTGCGAGACTCTCCGCCGCTGCCGCACGGCATGCGGCAGGAAAGCTACGGTTCTCTAGCAAAGCGCCATAGTTGTTGCCCAGAACAGTCGATACGCATGCATCGCGGGTGGCCTTGTACACCTGCGCGAGTGTATCGCTGGCCTTTGTGATACAGGCCGCCATGGCACTCAAGTTGCCTCCGCACAAGCATAACGCCGAAAGCTCCTTCGCGAGGCTCACAGTCTCGCTACTCAAGGATTCTCCGTCCCCTCGTGCCTGGATGACACTTTCCACAATGCACCGGCATCCCTCCACGGCGGCCGCACTAGCTGCCACTGTGGAGAAGTGGGCACGGACCTGATTCAGCAGCAGCGGCACTGTGCTCTCACAAAACGAGGGTGCGTCTGCAAGGGATTCAAAGATGTCCACCAGAGCCTTTATAAGAGACATGGTTGCCTTGTCATCCTCGCCACCAATGAGGTTGCAGAGCCTGTGACAGCAGCTCGTGATCAACGCGACGCAGTCCGCGTCATGCACGTAGGAGCGACTGGCCACCGTGCGTACCAGCTTCACAGCCTCCAGTTGCACTGCTTGGACGTGGTCCTGCAGTGTAGTCGCCGCCACGCTCAGGGACTGCATGCCCAGCTCCTTGTCATCGTGCTGCGCCACCAGTGCTTGCAAGACGCGAATGGTCCACATGCGTAGCTTCCACGAAGAGTTTGAGGTCCCATTGTCGTTGATGTAGTACTCGTCGTAGTCGTCGTCGTACCCGACATCGTTTGCGTAGGCGTCCTCCTCTGTACCTGAAGCGTATGAATCGAAGGTGACCAAATCCTTGACAGCGGCAAAAGTGCCGCGCCACGATGAGGCCTTACCACTTGAGTGTATCTGCACGAGAGAGCAGACAACTTCGAGCAGCATCTCCGTGCTGTCGTCACCCTCATCATTCTGCTTCGTGACATGGGCCAGATGCTCGCAAGCGGAGTCAATCACCTGCTGCACCACCGGCATCGGAGGCGAGCGTAGTGCGCGCATCTCGACCTCGCATAACTGGAGATAGGCAACGTACTCCTCACTGGATGTCGCAGTCACCAGAAGCTTCAGCGACTCCGCCACCACGCTCTCTTGCGTTGCCGCCCTTACAAGCGCTAGCAAGGACTCAATCAGGGTCAGGCTTGCGTGCCGGATCGAATTGGTTTTCTGAAAGTCCCTTACTGCCCGCTTTATGAGGACATCGCGCTCGCCTAGCGCCTCCTTGTAGGCAGGCACAAGTGTGTTCACCGCTGTGTAAAGAATCTCGCGAGCTGTGTCCTGCAAGCCGTCTATCTCCAACTGCGTCGCACAGCCGACGCAGAGATGCCGAACCATATCAATTTGTTTTTGCCAAAAGGCGACGCTTCTGCGCGCCTCGCTGGCGAACTCAAGACAGCAGTTCTTGAAAGTCATCCCGCTGAGGTACTGCAGGTTGGTGTCATCGCTGTCATTCAAAATGCATCTCTCTGTGATGCTCGACAACAAGAACTGGAAAATTACGTCTCTCTGACTGCACTTCACCACCATCTCTGGAAGCACGTTGGCCGCCTCGTTCTGAACCTCCTCACACCGCTCCTCGGGAGAAAGGCAGAGAAGCACTTTATTGACCACATCGCTGGTGATGCCGTTCTCGTCCGCGCTCGGCAGGCAACGCCGAAGATCAAACAGGGCCATCAGCCGTAGGTCCTTATCGGCATGTTTGATGTCTCTCAAGAAACATTCAGTTGAAAAGGGTGCCATGTGGTTGATTTGAGGCGGAAAGGAAAGTGTCGGCAAAGAATTGCCGAAAAGGACTGCGTATTATTCACCCCGCGCTACCTGCTGCTGGGGTACCAGTCGATATGATGAGAGGGTGAAAACAGAGGGTGTCAGCCAAATATTTATCATGACGGAAAGAAACAATCGCACGTCCTGCCATGTCATATATTCGAGTATCTTCCGTCCTTTCTTTCCCCTCTATTTCGTAATGATGCCCTGTCGCTATAAGTGAGCTGCTGTTGAAAGTAAAAGATGAGAACAAAACAGGAAAACAACTGGAAGTAATGGGTGTAGTACGATGTCCTGCTCCCTCGTGCATAACTGTACAATTTCAAAGCACAAAAGACAGGTGCTGGTGTAACCGGCTTGGCCCTCTCTACGTTTCCCATCAACCAGACGGTTAACGCTTCTCATCGCTCGCACAGGCAGCTCACATTTGCTGTTTAAAGTACCATAGCAAACGCGCAGAGCGCAATGCAGAGTTCACTCAAGTGAAATTGCGCTTTACCTGCCCCGCCTTCTCTCCACCTTTCGCCGCTACTCTGCGTTGAAAAGGGGGAATAAAGCTCTCACTGTGACCTTCTTTTCTCCCGCGTCCACATTCAGCCCTGCAACGGGAGCGAGACCCCACGCAGCCCCCGACCTGCCACGGGCCCGTCGCGTGGTGCGCGGCAGCCCCTAGGCACGCAGCGCAGCAGTGCGCCGGCGCAGCCATCGGAGCACGGCCTCTCCCTCGAGCGCGGCCCGGCACCTGCGCGTCGCAGGTCGCCCCACAGCCGCCTCCATCATGCAGGTCGGCATGCCGTGCATGTCCCTCGCGGGGCCGCAGGCTCCCCACACCAGTTGGCAGCGGGGGCCGGTGCGACACATTCCAGCCACGCTGCAGCTCGCCCACACCCAGCGCCACGCACGACCCGGCCGCAGACGCCAGAGTGGCGATGCATCGCTCTGCCTTCCCCACGCCGTAGGCGCTGGCAGGGATAGAGAGGGGCTGCCCGGCCTCCCCACACGGAGGGGGTGGAAGACTCTGGATGTCACGCTGAAGTGTGTCCCCCTCCACATCATCAGGGGATCACTGTGATCTGTCCGCAAATTGTAGGAAATAAAAAGCAGAAAAACATCGTTTCCTCACACGCACACGTGCTCAAATTCGGTTTGATGTGTATAGGACGTTTTTTCATTTCTTCGGTTGTTTCCTCCCGTTTATGAGGAAAAACAGCGAGAAGAAATGTTGTTTTGGTGGCCTTTAGCTCTTCTGCTTGCGTACCTCGTCATCATAGTCAAAGGCGTAAAGAACGCGTTAAGCGAGCAGCACCCGTTCCTTGATAGGCAAAAGAAACGTTTGGCAGGCCACGGCGAGACCGCAGCGACAGTGTCGTTTTTTTCTTGCTGTTCGTATGCAAGTGGACGAAGAGAGTGGGTCGAATGTGTTATGCCTTCGGCAGGCTTCCAGGGAAGTGCTTTTTTCGTGTGCTGGTTGCCTGTTTATCGCTTATGGTTTTGAAGCCTGTACCTGTCCACGAGCATGGGAGGCGCCAGTAAAGCAGACTGCGATGAGGGAGCGTACTAAAGTTCTTGAAGGAAGCACGAGTTGGATGATACCACACATCATCACAAATAGGCGAAGAGTCACTTCTAGCGTGAAAAGAGCAACGCCGTTGTACGACCCTGGTGTGACAACGAAGATAAAAAAGGAAAGGAAACATTCAAAGAGAAAAGCAAAAGAGGAGCAAAGGAAAAGGAAAGCGACACCAAGAAGGAAACACGGTGCGTAGCCTTGACAAGGCAAGCAGAAAGCGTTAAGTCAGAATAGAACAAAAAAATGTTTGTGGTGAGAGTGCGAATTGCAACTCGTTGCGGCACAGAACGCGTGCGCTTACTTCTGACGAGCCTCAAGGACCTCAATCATCTGTTCAGCACACTTCGGAATGGGCGTGCCAGGACCAAAGATAAGCTTGACACCGGCGTCATAGAGATCCTGGTAGTCTTCAGGTGGAATCACACCACCCGCAGTGACGATAATATCGTCAGCACCAAGCTGTTTAAGCTCCTGGATGAGCTGCGGAATCAGTGTTCGATGACCTGCAGCCAGTGAGCTAGCGCCACATATGTGCACATCGTTTTCGACGGCATGTCGGGCAACCTCCTCGGGAGTCTGGAACAGCGGACCAATATCCACATCATAGCCCATGTCGGCAAGGCCAGTTGCCACCACTTTTGCACCACGGTCGTGTCCGTCCTGGCCTATTTTGGCCACCATAATACGCGGCCGACGGCCTTCCTTCACAGCAAAGGCGTCGATGCGCGCTTTGATAGCCGCGATGTGATTCTGATCCTCTTTACTACACCCTTTCACATAGGAGCTGGAGTACACGCCTTGCACTACCTGGCTCTTTGCAACGTAGCGGCCGTAGACCTCCTCCATAGCGGACGTAATCTCACCGAGCGTCGCACGTACCCGTGCAGCCTCAATGGCAACCTCGAGAATATTGATCTTCTCATCCTTGCAAGCCTCCGTCACCTTCTTGAGCATCTCCTGCACCTTGGCGTTGTTCCGAGTAGCCTTAATCTTCTCCAACACGGCAATCTGACCTGCGCGCACCTTCTTGTTATCAATGCGAAGCGTCTCAGGAACCTTATTATCTAAATTGATGTACTTGTTCACACCGACAATCGTCTCTGCGCCAGAATCGATGGCCGCCTGCCGCCGCGCAGCGCTCTCCTCCACCATTAGCTTTGGGAAACCCTCCTCAATGCACTTGGTCATCCCGCCCTTCGCTTCCACGTCATCAATGATTGCAGAAGCCCTTTTAACCATCTCCTGTGTCAGCGCCTCCATCATATACGAGCCACCCCATGGGTCGACAACGCTGCAAATGTGGGTTTCCTCCTGAATGATAATCTGCGTGTTACGCGCGGTACGAGAACTCTGCTTAGACGGGAGGGCCACTGCTTCATCGAAGGCATTCGTGTGTAAACTCTGCACACCGCCCATCACAGCAGCCATTGCCTCAATCGTCGTACGGATAATGTTGTTTTCCATGTCCTGCTCGGTCAGCGACCAGCCGGACGTTTGCGAGTGCGTTCGTAGAAGCAGGCTCTTAGAATTCTTTGGATTAAACATCTTCTTCACGTACGTTGCCCACAGCGTCCTGGCAGCGCGAAGTTTCGCAATTTCACAGTAGAAATCCATGCCAATGCCAAAAAAGAAAGAAAATCTCGGCGCCACATCATCCACCGCCAAGCCACGCTGCTGAGCACAGCGGATGTACTCGAGGCCGTCGGCAATAGTGAACGCCAGTTCCAAGGCACCGTTGCCCCCTGCCTCTTGGATGTGGTAGCCACTGATACTGATGCTATTGAACATCGGCTGACGCTTGCTCAGGTAGGCCATAATATCACCAAGGATACGCATTGAGGGAGTAGGAGGGAAAATGTACGTGTTACGCACCATGAACTCCTTCAAAATGTCGTTCTGGATGGTGCCACGCAGTTTTTCTTGCGAAACACCGCTCTCCTCGGCTGCTACCGCGAAAAAGGCCAGAACAGGAATCACAGCACCATTCATGGTCATAGAAACGCTCACCTTCTCCAGCGGAATATCCTTGAAGAGCAGCTTCATGTCCTCGACTGAATCGACCGCAACCCCAGCCATACCAACATCACCAGCCACACGTGAATGATCGGAGTCGTAGCCACGGTGTGTTGCCAGATCAAAGGCAACAGAGAGACCTTGTTGTCCGTTCTTGAGTGCAGCCTTGTAGAAATTGTTGGACTCTTCAGCAGTGGAGAAGCCAGCGTACTGCCGAATAGTCCACGGGCGGCCAGTATACATTGTCGAGTGCACACCACGTGTGTATGGGAAGAAACCTGGCATCGCTGGGTGGCTCTTGACATCATCACGGAGGTATATTGGCTTAATGTCAAATCCATTGGTAGAGTGGACTGTCAAGGTCGCAGGGTCACGGTTCTTCAACTCCTTCTTCGCAGCAGCAATCCACTCCGGTGGGTATGCTGCAGAAAGCAAGATAGAGCCACGGCGCATCATTTTTTTTCGCTTATGTACTACCTCTGCTGCTTAAGTAGCAGAACAAAATATATAGGATATGTAAGGCGTAGTTCAAAGGGAGAATCCTTCGTCTGCTAGATAGAGTACTATGAATCAGTTCTACGGGACCGAGTGCCGTAGCAACTCTTCAAGCTCAAAAATAAATGTACAAAAACATAAAGGGAAGAAAAAGATGAATGGATGCAGAGTTTCTCTATGACACCGAAGCACAGTAGTAATACAAAGCATCAAAAATGAAACATCCAATTAAACGGAAAAAGAACTCCAGCGCTTCATAAACACAAATCCACTAACAAAATAGAGGTTTGCATTCGATTATACATATTTCCCTTTCTGGGGCTGAGTCCCGGGTGGTACACTAATGAGTCAGTTAATCTGACATTTCTCTCTCCAAACCCTCTATCCATAGGCACGCGACTGAGAGAAGTAGTTTCTTTGGCTAAACACTTTCTCTATTACCATCATCTGATAAGTGGCCCAGTCCCGCAGTAGGGAAAAAGGGTAATTTTGACGTGCACAGCTGAGATAAAAGAGCAGGTTATCAACTACGATCAAACCTAACATGTAAGATAGGTTACTCCTCTTTATTTTCAAAGAGGTGCTAGTAATGCTAACATTCAAGAGGTAAACCTTTTTCTTGTTCAACGCCACATGCAACCACAAAAAAGTCAACGTATTTAGTCAATGAAATAAAATGAGAAAACAGCCCGAGGTGATGAAATCACCCCGGTTTCCACAGTTTCCTCCATTCTCCTGTTTTACACGCATTTCATTGTGCATCTCAGAATGCTACGCTGATTAAGGTTTGAAGAAGCGTAGAGAAGAACATACCAAAGGTACATGCGACACGTGAATTCGATAAAATGTGAAATACATTAGCGAAGATAATGAAGCCCATAAAACCCACAGGCCAAACTTTGCGCTGCAGTATAGCATGTGTTCCCCTTCCACGCACGTTAAGAGAAAACGCTACGCTATCCACAAAAAGTATTTCGTGCTTCCCTGGGCTCAGTGCCGCTTTCTTCACGATAGCACAGAACAATGCGGAAAAGAAGTTGTGTTGCACCAGAAAGGTAGCCCTTAGCACAGTAACTTTCCACACTTTAGCTTGATAGTTTTCAGAATAGCATGATATGATCTACTTGTTGCACAGAAAATAGCGTTCACTGTAAATATTCACAGTACGAGAAAAAAGAGCTAAACAGCAAGAAAAGCATAATACAGTCCTCTGTACAACTAAGAAACACTGCGACAACAACCATCATACTCAGTGCACAAATTACCCCAGAAAACAAAAAACCACCTACTAAACCTGCACGTATAAATCTCGCAATGAAAAAAAGCAAGAACACTGCAACTCACAAGTAGCTAGCAACACGTAATTCAAAAGGCACCTTAAGCTCCTCTCAAGTATGCTGAAAAACAGATGCCATTCCATTTTCCGCACACAAAAATGCCTTCAAGTCGTCCACATTCAGCCCTACAACGGGAGCGAGACCCCACGCAGCCCCCGGCCTGCCACGGGCCCGTCGCGTGGTGCGCGGCAGCCCCTAGGCACGCAGCGCAGCAGTGCGCCGGCGCAGCCATCGGAGCACGGCCTCTCCCTCGAGCGCGGCCCGGCACCCGCGCGTCGCAGGTCGCCCCACAGCCGCCTCCATGATGCAGGTCGGCATGCCGTGCATGTCCCTCGCGGGGCCGCAGGCTCCCCACACCAGTTGGCAGCGGGGGCCGGTGCGACACATTCCAGCCACGCTGCAGCTCGCCCACACCCAGCGCCACGCACGACCCGGCCGCAGACGCCAGAGTGGCGATGCATCGCTCTGCCTTTCCCACGCCGTAGACGCTTGACCCTGTCACCGCCAGAAGCGGCGCGGCGCTGGCAGGGATAGAGAGGGGCTGCCCGGCATCCCCACATGGAGGGGGCGGAGGGTTTCGGACGCCATGCCGGGGCGCATTCTTTCGTCAACGATGGCGGGTTAACGGGAAGTGACGGGTTGCAAAGAAAATAGAGGCAGCCAGGTGTTTGCGGTTTTGTTGTAAAGTGAAATATAGCTGGCAGACTAGAATGGCCAAGGCGCCTGCAAAGCTGAGAGAAAATCGGGTTCTGGGTTTTCTGTAGTCTTTGCGTTTTATTAAATGGGGGTAGTGTCGTAGGTTCAATTCGCAAGAAATGACGTTACTCAACAGGAGTCTCGTTATACTGAGGTGTCATGACCTCCATACGGCTAATTGTTAGTAAAGGAAGAGGAGTATGTGTGCAGTTTGTAATGTTTTTGGAGTCCTAGTTGAGCTCATAGTGAGAAGTGAAGCTTGCGTTTTCTTGACTCCCATGGATGTCTTTGCGGGGAGTGTTGTTCATCTCGATTCTAAGAAGGCCGTAATCCTTACCTCAGCTGTAGAAGTACTGCACACTCAACTCTTCAATGCGTGTGTTCTGTGTTTTCTCTCGAGGTGATTAATATATGTCTTTTCTGGTGCCGTCGAAGATTACACTTTTTGCGTTGTCCTTTTATGTATTCCGCTTTTTCATGTGGATAGCTTTATAGACTCTGTCGTGCTCTTAGAACTGTTTGGAAGAATACTCTTGATAAAGTTGCTTCGGATAGATTCTAATTGCCTTTGTGGATTACTATCACCAATGCAGCTTTTTGTGAACTTAGGAACGAAAAGGTAGCGTTTTCCTGGCTTCTTTGCCTTGATTAAGTGATGACGGTTCTATGACTGCCGATGCAAATGCTTGTTTTTTACCTTCTCACGCTGTGGCTGACGCTTTGATGAACATGCAAAGGATGAGCTGGTTGGCTGCTACCACTTTCGACAGGTCTTGTAATTCATACAAGAGGAAGGTGTGGGCTGTTAAGCTCTTTTAAACACCACTTGGGGGTATGAAGAGGTTAGGATTAAGAGCTGTATGTGCTACTTTTGTGGGTGTTATCTTTTTGCTCTGGCTGTGATCATACTTTCAGTATTTTTATTTCTCAATGTGTCTGTTCTTGAAGCATTGCTCCTCGAACCATAGTCTCTTGAGGTATACCGAGTGAAGTAGTGCGCTTATGTATTCACTGTGATCTCTGCTGCCTTTGGTCATGTGTTTTGGTAGTATTCGTCCTGCGCTATGTTTGCCTGTGACTGATTGACGAAAAGTATGATATGCATATTTTTGTCGGCTTCTCACCCTAGAGTTTGTACCGTTCAATGTTGCTGTCGTTCTGATGTCGTTTCCCAGAGGTTGCTCTACGGAGGAATAAGGCACCGCTCATGACACTGCGTAGTAAAGGCATTATGGTTGCAGTATGGTTCATCTGGTGCACCTTTTGTGTACTTCCTCCAACGTTTCCTGTATCCCCTCATCTTCGTTTCTCTGTCTTGCACCCTCCTTCTGCCTTACGTTCCCTTTGCCGCCCCTTAATTGAAATGTTGGTGTCCGTTATCGGATTGGTCCATTCATGAACGCACACTTTTTCGGTTGTTTGTGTTGCTCAGAACTTAGCGAACTTGTCGATTGCTCTACCGTTTTTTTTCTTTTCACATAAAGAAAAAGAAGAAAGTCTCAGAAAACCAAAGCCCAAAGAACAGACACAATGCAGCGTTCACTTATTCGTCGTCTAGGTAATCGCTCAGCGTTCCCCCTAGTGGTTACTGTGGTTCGAACCTCGCAGGTGCAACCTGCTGTTCATGTCCGGTCAGGATTTTCTGCCCGTGTTGTTCCCTCCTTCATGTGCCCACTACGAACGTACTCGGGTGGCCATCATGAGGAACAGAGTTCTCGCAGCGGTCAGTACCTGCTAGACAAGAACGATGTCCTCACCCGTGTCTTGGAGGTAGTGAAGAACTTTGAGAAGGTGGATGCCTCCAAGGTTACCCCTGAGAGTCACTTTGTGAACGATCTGGGCTTGAACTCTCTCGATGTAGTCGAGGTTGTGTTTGCCATCGAACAAGAATTCATCCTAGACATCCCAGATCACGATGCGGAGAAGATCCAGTCCATTCCAGACGCCGTCGAATACATCGCACAAAACCCTATGGCCAAGTAAGTGGTGAAGGAGTTTTTTTTTCTCGTGGTAAACCAACTCTACTTTCTGTTGATCAATCAGGAGTGCATTTATCGAGGGAAAGCTGTACTTAACATCCTGACACGAATGGAGAATAGTACATAAGGTATGTATCTTGAAGTCAGTGCATGATTGTTTTCCTTAGGAGTTTTTAGTCGAAAGAGATCCTGGTTGCATCACCATTAGCGTAGACTGAGTGAAGTAAGCAGAGGTGCAGAGTGTGCGTGAAGTCATTTACCACCCTGCTCTTTAGCGTTGGTGTAAATGCACTCAGCTGTTATGCGTCGTCCTTTTTTTCATATTGTCCAAGATGGACACCGAGAGGACGATAATCAGCGCTTATTTTTGACCTGACGCTTTTTTCTTTTGTGTGTGTCCTCATCTGGATCACGAGGCGCTTTTTTTTTTGCGCAATTTCTTCTTCTACTGGCTCTCTGGTGAGCAATAATACCACTACCTCTGTGTTGAAGCATGCTAGATAGCTTGTAGCCTCGGTGAGAGTTAAACTCTTCATACAAAAAAAAAGCATAAGTAAAACCATCATGTGGTTTTCATTTAGAGCCGCAAAGCAACAGCAAGACTTCGCGTCTTGTTTGCTTTTGAGAAAGGGCAATGAAACGCTGAGTGTTGCTGGGAACATATTTGTGCCTTTGCGGAAAGAGCGCACATAATGTGCTTCGCTCCTCAAGCGTAGCTCTCCTACATATTGTATACATTCCTTCCCGCTTTACTATCTAATCTATTCTCTTTCTTTCTCTTACTTAACAACTCAGTGCTCTCGCGCTATTGTCTTTTTCTCCTTGGAAGAGTAACACGAAGAACCTCTGCTTGGATAGCGTTCTTTAAAGCACCACCTCCATGCAACAGAGAGCGAGAGCTACCGAGAGGTCTTTACCGACACGTGATGTTCGGAAAGTCGTGTCTCAATCACTATCGGATTCGAGTGATGAAAGTGCTCTTCCGATGCATGTTGTGTCTGGCGGTGCTTCTCGGCGTGTGGGGCGAGTTAGTGATGATGACTACAAGGCGTCGTCATATGAGGAAACAGATACGTCGGATGACTGGTTTTCTGACAACAGCGAGGATTACGTTCCGTTGGCGTTTGACTACATCAACAGCAACCCAAGGCGTCATGCTGGCGCGCCAGCTTACTCCAAGGTTCCATCTGGCCTGGAGGAGGTCGGGGAGCACGAGAGCATTTCTTTCTCCGATATACCGCTTGAAGTCTATGTTGAGCGTGGCCGAACACACCGGCACTGTGGTCCTGGGTCCAAGGATTCAAACCACGCTGAAGTGACATCTTTGAGTAGCAACGACGAATATGAGGATGACATTTCCTCGACGACTTCCGATGCCCTTTCGGTCGGGTTTGAGAGACGAAAGAGGTTTCACAATGTCGGGAAAATAAAACCACGCACGCACGAGGCGTCGGATGCGGAATCGTCCGTCTTCCTTTCCGATGAAGAGGAGGCCCCGTTAAACGCCCAGCTCATTCACACCTTGATTAAGCGCTTGCGCAACCCGTCGGATGAGGTTTTATTGGAGGCCTTCGACTTCGTGGACTTTAGTGATGAGAACTTCAAAGAGGAACTTGAGCCACTCAAGCAGATCAGGGAGTTGCTGGAGAAGAAGGCGAGCAGTCCCATTGCAACTGCCACGAAGTGTGACCGTGAGGTTAAGAAGGCTGTTCAGTCTCTTCCGCCGGAAAAGGCTATCGCCGCTAAATTGAAGGCTATCAAGAGTCGTCAAATTAGATCTTCACAGTCGCAGAGTCGGTTATACACCGGTGGAGAAACAGAAATGGAGAAGGCGGAGGCAATTTCAGACCTCGTGCGACGCCTGAAGGAACCGAATACGCAAGTGCCACTGCATGTCCTTGATGAGGTAAATCGGAACAGTCAGAGTTTCGACATCGTGCACGCCTTGCAAACGCCGATCCATGCGTACATGGAGGCAAAAGAAGTTCTGCAACAGACACTGGGTGAGAATGTGATGAGTACTCAATCGACGTTGGATGACCAAATCAAGACGACTATTATGTCTCTGCCATCCGAAGAGGCTGTCGCAGCGGCGAAGCGCACAGTGAAGAGCTACACCATGCCGAGCAGCTCATCCAACGGTGATGCCATTCGCCATTTGGTAGCACGCCTGAAGGAATCAGACCAGTCTGTTGAGCAGTGTGAGTTTGAAAAGCTGGACTGGAATGACCGCAACTTCAGCCGGGAGCTGGAGCCACTGCAGCAGATTCGTACGTGCATGGAGGCGAAGGAGGCTCTGCAACAGACGTCGAGCGAGAATGTGATGGCTATTCAATCGGCGTTGGAGGATCAAATCAAGACGGCTATCATGTCGCTGCCACCTGAAAAAGTGACTGCTGTGAAAACGCAGATTCTGAAGATGCGTGAAAGGGCTCTCGCAAAAGCACAAGGTCCACAGGCGGTGAAGGTCGGGAAACTCTCTGCTTCGGCTGGGACAATGAAGAGACTGGAGGATAGCGTTATCATGTCCAATCCCAAGAAAAAGTGGAAGACAAAGGAGGGCAAACTGTCGGCCTCGAGCTGCCAGGTCAAGCAAGTGGACTTGGGGATAATTTCGTCGCAGCAGCCGGCATACGCAGCAAAGGAGAGTACCGCCCTGTTGGCCCCTGCGAAGAAAACGCGTCGCACCCGCAGGAGATGCGACCGCAGCGTTTCAATCTCAAACGTGCAAGACGATACTCCTCCCGGCGAGATAGTTGAGAATGATCAGGAGCTCCCAGAGAGCGGCGAATCGCCACTTTTGGAGGCTGGCACAACGCAACGACGCCTTTCGCACGTGCCGTCTCGTCCTGCTGGGATGAAGAAGCGTGAGCGGCGCCCTCGAAACTGCCGGCAGGGAAGCAACATCTCATTTGGGAGCGTTCCTATGGAGGAGCCTGGGGTGATTCAAGAGGAAGAGGACAAGTTGGTGGGGATCAAGCGCAAAACCAGGCGCCGCCGCGCACCTCACAAACTTGGCCGCAGCCTCTCTATGACTAGCCTCCCCGACTTGGAAGCTGGCGAGGTGTTTGAGGAGCCGACGCTGCCGGCTGGCAAGTCAGCGACGCCATCGAACACGAGAAACGTTACACCAGCCCCTCTGGCGATTGACACAAAAGCAAAGCCGCGACGGCTGCGTCCCGATCCCCACGGCGGCAGCACCCAGTTTGGCCAACCCCCAAGCCAGGTGGACGGTGATCTGAAGGATGACAAGACGGCTCCTCAGGGTAAGGCACACTCTGTCTCGCAGAGGAAGAAACGCCGTGCGAGGGTGAACCATAACAGCCGGTCGTGCAGTTTCCTGGAGGTGGTTGTGGAGGAGGCACGTGAGGTTCAGGATGGGAACTTCACTGAGCTAAAGGGTGCCGAGCCGCAGCACGAAACGTTACCACCTAAGAGGTCGAAAAGGCTCCTGCGTCGGTGTAGGCCTGGTGGCAGAGGCAACGGTCGTGCTCTGGACTACAGCGAACCAGAGATAGGAGAGGCTGACCAGCTGGGCGATGCTCAGTATTTCAACGCTGTACCAGTGAAGGGTCGGTGGGCGAACGTGCATCGCACACGCAGCACACACACTTCCATGATCGTCGAGCTGGAAAGCGGCGAGATCGTGGAGCGGCCAGATGAAACACAGATCCTGTACGCCTCCTCAGGTGGAGGCACCCCTCCCCCTGATGAGGCGAATGCCAGGCGTGTCAATGGTCGAGTCATTCCAGCCAAGGCCCAGAAGCTGTCGGACAGGACGTGTGGCCTCGCGTCTACCGCACGGAGGCGCCGGCAGCGACTTCACATGAGCAAGGAGTTGAGTGTCTCGGCCATTCCGGAGGACCTGGCAGGTGAGATCGTTGAGAAAGTACCGGACTTGCTCGCCGCAACAGCTCCTGTAAGCGGTTCTTTCTCGAATGGACGTCTGCCAAAGGCATTCGAGGGACCAGCAAGGCTGTTGCCTCTGTTGAATGGCACTGAGCGAGGTCCCTTGCGCTACGCCGACCCTCCTATCTCCTCTCTGAGGTTGTCTAAGAAGAGTCGTAGTGGAGTTATGATGCCAAGGGTGGACGTTTCTTTTATTCTAGAGACGATGTCCAACACACCACCGCCTCCGTTCAACACTCTCCGTCGATCAGCGGAGGCAGCTTCCCGTGGTGCCATGGTGGCCGCCAAGGCACCTGGCGGGGCTCAGTGAATGCCCTCAGTACGGGCACCAACGTAGAGGGAGGGGCGGCGTGACGTACAAAGAGGCCGCGTACTGACAGTTGTCGGTCCATTCCAGCTAGAGGAGTACGATTCCATTTCCGCGGGAATGCATTTGACCCTTACTACGTGTTGAACCAACGACTCTATCTTGCTCTTCATCTCTGCCTTCTGTGTCTATATCGAAACATCACGTGCTATCGGGAGCACACATGTTTTGCGCGCTCATGTCAGCGATGTTTGTGTGTTTCTTGACAATTTGGTGCGGTAACCCTCTTCTTTGAGACGGTCACACACGCCGAAGAAAAGTCAAGACGGCTCTGCAGCTTCAGGCTGGTGAGATCATCTTGTCTTTTTCCACGGTGTTCTGATTCAAACCAGACTTGAGTGGTGCTGTGCGTGTCCAACGGTGGCTGATTGTCATGTGTGTACGTGTGTGTGTGTGTGTAAGTGTGCTCATTTCTTTTTTTGGATGTTCATGTGCCTTTCATCTCTTTTCCCCTCGTCGTTACTTTTTCTTTCTGTGTCTCCTCATGTGCATCTATATCTTCTGACGGTGCATGCCGGTATGGCGCTGTGTGTGCAAATGTGAGTGCGTGTGCTTGTGTGTGTGTTCGAGAAAGGGCGAGAGTTCCCTAATACCCACAAGTCATGAAGTCGACCCTACTAGAAGTGGCGATGCCCTCCCTCCGCTAGTAAACTTATCTACGAAGGGGCCATTTTTTCACGCAAATAAAGCAAAAGGGAGAAAAAAGTGACCTTTATGCCTGGACCGCACGTACCTCGTCGTGAGACGTTTTCCCAAGGTTTCTTGATTACTGTTCCCCTTTACCTTTTTTTTCCCGTTTGCACTTTCGCTTTTCCATTATTCAGCTCTCTCTCTCTCTGCGCTTGTATGAGTGTGACTTTGTGTGTGTGTGTGTGTGGTGCTCTGTCTCCCCTTTTTTGTCACCTCGTACCATCTCCGCTCCTTCATGTGCTTTTTTTTCTCCTCTTCTTTCGATACGCCTCTCTTGATGGTCACTTTTTGGTTGCTGTGGTGGGCAAGTGGGCTCTGTTTGTTCATTTTCTTCCAGGATGTAGGCGCGCAAGCCACGAGGGATTAAGGGCGACACTGGTCACGTTGCTTTTAGGTCGAGTGACGAAAGGGGATGTACTCGAATGTCTCTTTACTGCGTGAAGGCCGCGACCGAGATGTATAACAATCCTGTGCTCATTCCCTTTTCTCTTATTGCTGTTCGCTGCCTTTTTTTTTCGTTTCATTCGCATAGTGACTTGGATGTCAGACTCGCTACATGTCCTCTTCTCTCCCCTTCCTCTGCTTCTGACGTTTTCTCGATTTCCCCTCCCCACTGAGGTGAGGAGGGGTTGGAAACAAGAGAGAGGTCGACTTGTGATTTGTGAACGTGTGGAGAAGAAAGGTTGTATGTGTATGTGTCTGCAGAGGACGCCAGAAAGAAGCGCAGACGGCGGTAAAGCATCAGCAGCGAGGGCGATGTCGTTGACAGCTGGAGGTTGGATAGTCGTGCTTGCGCGCATACCACTTCTGGACACTAGCCTTGTGCTTGTATGACTTTGTGTGCACTCAGCTTGTCCAGTGTCGCACTTCTTTCTCAAACACTGGCACGGCACTAGTTGCCAGCGCCACATTTCTTGTTTTCTCCCTCTTTTCTCTCCCCCTCCCATGCTTCATTGTGAGATCATCGTTTTCTTCTTTTCTCAATCTTCTTATTCCCCTTTTAATCGGTGCTGTTGCGCGTGATCTCCTGTGCTACCTCGTTCGTCAGTAGCGCGGTACTATAGCACTCTGCGTACGAGCATGCGTGCATGCACCGGTTCTCGTCCACTCGTTTTCGTGTACTTTTGATTTCCTTGGCCTATGTTGCAGTAACAGCGAATGCGTGCGCATGCACCCTCTATCAAACTCATCAAACACACCCAAGCGGAGAAAACATGATACGTCTTCCGTGTAGTGAGGCAGCTTCACCCTACCCTAGGGGAGCGGCGTGCCTTTTGCTAACGTAAACAATCCATTCAGTGTGCGGGCATCTCACTGAGGAGCTCTTGACGAGCACTCGTTCTGGGATCAACTGGGTCTCCGTAACGCCTTCCCCGCGCACACCCACAAGAAAAAGCTCTGCTGTTGCCTCTTCACCGACATTGTTCTTCTTCTCTCCACCGATTTTACCTTTCGCTGGTGCTTCTCATATAGAAACTGCACTTGCATTCTAAAGGCATCTCATGTGGCGACTACACATCCCCACTTCACTCTCGGAAGGTCCCACCGATAGTGGTGTTTCGATTCTCGTTGGGCAGCGCTCGTATGTCTCCTTTGCAAATGAGACCCCTTGCACTGTGTGCGCGCTAGCTGGCTACGTGCAATGCGACGACCCCAGTGTGCTCGAAGAGCAGATAGAATGTCTGGAGCACGTGCTCCCGTTTGGTATCGAGGTCTTGGGCTTTGCAGGCGACACGGTTACCTTGACATCGCTCGCAGCCCAGATGCCTGACCTGAAGAGGAAAGAGCTCATCGAGGTTGTCGTGCATAGTGGAGAAGGGCACCGCCGGCTCGCTTACCGCATGTTTGGTGCGTCTGCAAAAAAAGTGGAGGTTGTTGAAGACGAAATCGCCTTTGTTGAGGTTCGATGCGCCTTGCACACCTACGACAGCCCCTCACCTTTACTAGTCTCCTGCTCCAATGCACTTCCGCAAGTAGTGGACGGGGAGGGCTATGCTCCGTTGATGGAGCGTGCTCCCGCGCCTTCAAGCAAAATGGAGTTAATCCAGACGGGTGCAGTGTCAAGCACTCTTCGCTTTCACGTCGTTATGGTCCCCTCGCTCCTGAGCGCTAGAGGACTTTATGAGACTCTCTTCCGCCAGCTGAAGGCGGCTTCAACAGCCGGGACCACGCGCCTCATCGAACTCAACGCTCACAACGCTCACCTGTCCTACTGCTGCCGTCTCAAGTGCAGAGCTGACGCACTCGCCAGCAGAGGCGCCATTACAGAGGAAGAGTGGGCGGTGGTGTTGGAAATGATAGAGGATGCCACTGGACAAAGAGTTTCACGCGGTGATGTGCGCGGTGCGAAGCCACTTCACCACTCTGGCGAGAAGAGCAAAGCACCTGAGGCGAAGACAGCGAATAATTTGCCTGCTCAGTTGCCTCTCTGTTTTCTCAGTCTGCTCGTTGTACTCCTGGCTGTTGCTCTGCTTTCGCGATGAGGCATGACAGCGGTGCTTTCTTTTTGAGGTAGCTCGTACCTTCTGTGCTATGCATGGTAGCGCCCACCGGTCACATAGGCCCCTAGAAGAATGACGCCAAAGCGCAGCCAAAGGACAAAGCAGTCATCCCTCCTTCGCATGGGGTGCCAAAACAGCGCCAACTGTCACGTCTATCGCTGCCACTGTTTTGGTTGTGCCTGTGGTGCCACTGCCGTCGTCACCATTCCACGCTTGCTGGAAAGCAGAAAGGTCAGAGCTGGATGCACTCCTCCCCCTCTCCCCTTCCATGGCAGACTTCTGAACTCCCCCCTGTGACAAATTCCAGCCCCCCCGCCTTTCTCTGCATAATCCTTCGTATTCGAATGCATCCCATTGCCGTACGGCGTTCTCTTCTCTTGCGCCCTCTTCTCACTTCATAATTGTGCACAGAGCCACTCACTGCTTGCGAGCACTGCGCATCTCATAGGGAACCACAACGACAAGCAGGAGGATATTGCGTTCTTGAAGCATATCAGTAACCCTGGTTGAAGGGCAAACAGACAGCATCTTTGGCTGCCTGTTTCCGAGAAACCAAAAGCTATTGAGCCCGTTCCTCTTCCTCGACACGCAGTAAGCACAACTGCTGCCGAGTGTCTTGTAACAGTTTTAGGCAATGGGAATCTTAGGCTTATCCAAGCTCCTCTATGACAAGTCTCCGAATGCCATCCGGGAGCGAGAGCTGAAGAGCTTCTTCGGGCGCCGCATCGCCATCGACGCCTCCATGAGCATTTACCAGTTCATCATTGCCATGAAGGGATTTCAGGACGGGCAGGGGATGGAACTTACAAATGAGCAGGGTGATGTGACGTCACACCTCAATGGGCTCTTTGCCAGAACACTCCGCATGATCGATGAGGGAATCAAGCCCATCTACGTCTTTGATGGCAAGCCTCCGAAATTGAAGGCGGACGAGCTGGAGACGCGCCGTCAGAAGGCTGCCGAGGCAGAGAGGGAGTTTGAGAAAGCAAAAGATGCTGGTGACGACGAAATGATGGAGAAGATGAGTAAGCGGACGGTGCGCGTGAGTCGAGAGCAGATTGAAGAGAGCAAGAAGCTTCTTCAACTCATGGGTGTACCTGTGATCCAAGCGCCGTCCGAAGCGGAGGCGCAGTGCGCCGAACTGGTGAAGAAGGGCAAGGCTTGGGCGGTGGGCACGGAGGATATGGACGCTTTGACGTTTGGTTCTACAGTCATGCTCCGCCACTTGAACATTAGCGACGCCAAGAAGCGACCCATTGCGGAAATTCACCTCGACGAGGTGCTGCAGGCAACGGGTCTGTCCATGGACCAGTTCGTCGATCTTTGCATTCTTCTTGGGTGCGACTACGTTCCTAAAGTTCCCGGGATCGGGCCGCAGAGGGCGTGGGAGGGCATTCAACGCTATGGCAACATCGAGTCGTTTCTGGAGTCTCTTGACGCTGCCAAGCACATCGTGCCTCCCGACTTTTGCTACCGGGAGGCCCGCGCCTTTTTCCTGAATCCGGAGGTCACTCGCGCGGAGGAGATTGACATTCGATTCTCAGAGCCAGACGAGGCTGGGCTGATTCAGTTTCTCGTGAAGGAGAAGCTCTTCAACCCCGATCGCGTCAACAAGGGTATTGCGCGGCTGAGGGCTGCCCTCACCAAGAAAACGCAGGGACGACTGGACAATTTCTTCACCATCGTCAAGGCGCCACCGCAGGCAGCTGCCCCCCGTGCACCGCTCGCTGGTAGAAAGAGGTCTCACGATGGAAAATGTGTGCACGTCTCCGGAACCCTGCAGAAAGCGACGGGCGGCCACAAAAAGGCTGTGAGGAAGTAGATATATACCCCCCCCCCTACCGAGGTAACCTTGAGTCAGCATAGAAGTGACACTTTTGCATAGAGTGAGGATGCGACAGCAGGTGTCTCTGTGTGGTGCATCGACTCCTCTATTCTTTCCAGGGATGTTGCACAGCGTGCGCGAGTACTCCGCATTCTTTGAGAAGACAGACCGATGAGTTGAAGGAAGTGAATATAGACGAAAGACGCGTACTCGCAAAGGCCTATTGGGCGACTCCAATAGCAGAAACTATGCCGCGTTTAGCGAAGGAGGGAGCGAGGTGGGCGGGGTGGCGGTGCGTGGAAAATGACTCAGTGAGCCGCACTGTCGCTCTGATGTGCAATAGCTGCGCTATGTTTTATCTTGTGCACCCACTCCCCCACCACCAAGAAGAGGCTCACGTGCTTGGTTTCGGCGCATCTCCTTTATCTCTCCCTTCTTGTCTTTGCCGTACTGTGCTGCACTGCACTGCTGCATACACCGACGCCCTTCTCGCTATTTCGCACTCTACATTTCTCTTGTCCTCTGCTGTTCACGTTTTTTGGTCTCTTTTTTTCTGTCCTGCTCCATCGTTCAGGTGAGGCGGACAGCAATACTAACTTACGCGATGACCTTTGTGGGAAGCGCAGCCCATACCCACCACCGTTCATTCTTTCTCTTTTGTTCTCTTCTCTCTGCTGCACGAGTCTGCATGCTGGAGGCGACGCATGTCTCCCCGATAGGCTTGCAAAGCCTTTGGTTTCCCAAGTGTTCAGCATTTTTGGTCCCAGCAAGCGAAAGGAATCGCGGTGGTGGCATCTCCGCGCTAATACAGCGGAACACACGTACAGGTGAAGGTCCTAAAGTCCTCAAGGACGATGTGGAAGCACTGACGGTCTTACTGTGCTGCGACGACCCTACTCGACGGATGCACTTCACGTTGGACTACATAGCTGAGAGGGACCTGGTGACACGGGAGGCTCTCGATCAGACACCAATCGACCTCGCATGCAGTTCTCGCGTTACTGAAGTGGACGCTGATTTGCACCACTCGATGCAGGGGTCGAAAGGATCACTCGACCGGACTAGGGCAATTCAGCGCGATTCGCTCAATGGCAACTACATTACCTGTGCAAACAGTAATAACACCTCAGCATGGAACAGCGCAGACGAGGCTACGGGTGCGCTACCCCGGCGCTCTGTTGCTTCATCTTCAATTGGTGTACCATCATTACGGCGCTGAGTGGCCACTACGCGATCCAGTTCACTGGTCGCTTTGAGGAGGGATGTGAGTCAGTGCCGCCAGTGATGACTGGCGCCTAATCATATTCCTACGGCAAACCGAACTGGGATCTGTATGACGCCATGACTGCCAAGTCGATCCGAAAGGACTGTTCCAGCCACAGCGACAGTGAAGCGAAGATGCGCGAGACAGACAGCAACTCGCCCATTTTGCAAAGCTCCTTTGCTCGCTCTGGACCGACGGTGCTGTGCCGACATACCTCAAACCAGGAGCGGCTACAATGCCTCATCATCTTCATATACTCATAGGTCCAGTGGCAAGAAGCTGTAGCTTCCCTTGCTTGCAGCTACTGTGCTGGCTGTGAAACGACGGAGCTGCGACTTGATCTGATGCGAAAACAACTCGATCGCCCAAGACACGCAGAACCGGCGTTTTTATTGTTACGAACTCGCTTTTCCTTGTCATGGCGCTCAGCGCGGGGCTAACAGCGGAGAAGGATGGCATAGGGCTGCTTATTTGGGGAGCAATTCTGGTGCTATCAGCACGTCCCGTGTGCCTGTCATGCCTGTATGTCTCTGGCCATTATGAATTGAGACGTAGCTACAAAGTTGGCAGGCTTGCGAAATCGCAATGACAGAAGCTCTCACACCAGCTGCATACATTACGGACTTGGTTGCTGCTCTCAGACGCCTGACTGACATCCTCTCTTACCCGCACGACTGACGCCATCGCCTTCACACTCGAGCAAAACTATGGACGCTGCCCGCTTTGGATCAGGACATGCAGTTTCCTCGAGTCGGCCTTGGTCCCAATTTGCAGCACATCTCCCAAGAAGGGCCGAGGAAGGACAGGAAAAGCCGGCCAGACGCACAGTCTGATTCAATGCCAGAATGTTCGCCCTACGTGACCAGCACTTAACTGTAGCGCAACTGACATGGGTGAGCTGTGGTGTTGCGTGCGTAAGCATTCGCTGGCCTGTTCGTTGTGGAGCGAACCAGTTGGGGACAAACTCCGCACATTTCTCCTTCTGCGCTGTCGCCATTATTATCTCACACTCAAACGTTCTCCTGTGATTCTAATCATTTTCGCATCTCTCTCTTCGTTGAGTGTTCTATCAACGGTAGATTTACACACAGGCTTTTTCCTTTGACCTGTTCTAATTTTTTCCTCTCTTTCCCTGCTTCACCTCTCTCTCATATTATCCTCTCAGCTATCATTAGTAAAAACACCACTAATCCACTCGCTGCCCCTGTCCGTCTGTCACTCCAGTTTACCTCTCATCAAACCCGCTATCGGTCCTCCTACTATTGGCATCCACTGACAGCCCTTCACACTAATCACCTAACCTCTCGCACTGGCACTAAGTGTGTAAACATTCCACAGCATCTTCCGCCTCATCTGCAGACCCGGATTGAAGGCACCAACACCCCAGCAAAGGCGTCCCCTTCTGCGCCCCCCTCGTATGCACCGCAACACACCAAAGACATCTCCACGAAGACAAGAAACCGCCATGACACTTCCGCCACACAAGACCACCACACAGCCGTCCTTCTAACTCCCCCGTGAATAACACACACACTAATCCGTCAAAATGCAGCACCATGAAAACATTAATAAACCTCTATACAAGATAGAGGAAGCAGAGGAGGCTGCGCGCATTCAGGCCGAGGCGGAGGAGGCTGCACGCAGTCAGGCCGAGGCGGAGGAGGCTGCACGCAGTCAGGCCGAGGCGGAGGAGGCTGCGCGTATTCAGGCCGAGGCGGAGGAGGCTGCACGCATTCATGCCGAGGCGGAGGAGGCTGCGCGTATTCAGGCCGAGGCAGAGGAGGCTGTGCGTATTCAGGCCGAGGCAGAGGAGGCTGCGCGTATTCAGGCCGAGGCAGAGGAGGCTGTGCGTATTCAGGCCGAGGCAGAGGAGGCTGCGCGTATTCAG